>NW_010973132.1:2882024-3044920 GCF_000737465.1 Haliaeetus leucocephalus | reverse complement strand
TGACACATTGCACTGGGGATGGGGTGGGGGAGGGAGGCTTATCCCCTCCCCTCCGGTTTCCTTCAGGATGATTATTTCCAGGCCCTTTTCTCTCGGTCGGGTCCTTCGCCGCGATGCTGTCGGGGAAGTTTTATTATTATCTGGGAAATGATGCCGCTTTCGGTGATGGATAATTCGTAGTAAAGCCGCTGCTGCGGTTTTTTTTTTTTTTTTTTCCCCCCCCCTCCCCCTTTTTCCCCCCCCCTCCTTTTTTTTCTCTTTTTGGCCCCCGGCGGGCCCGGGAAAATTCCGTTTCTTCTGCAACTTGTTATTCTGGAGCCGGGCCTGCCCCCCTCGCCCTGGGGCTACCCTTCCCGCACAGGTACGGAGCTCGGGGCCGGGGCGCCGCCGGGGTTTCCCACTCCTGCTCCGGCACAGCTGCCGGCATTGGGGACGGCTACTTCTTTATTTTTATTTTTTCCCTCCCTCCTGCGTCTGCGTAGGCGGAGTGGGGTTCTATGTGGGACTCTGCCATTTGGTCTAGTCCTCTTGTGTATGCTCCTTTCTTCGCTTGCCTTCCTGCGGGATAATTTTTTTTTTTTTTTGGTGGTGGTGTGTGTTTTGTTTTTTTCTTTCCTGTATTATTCTGAGCTTCGCTGTCGGTAGAGCTTTTCCCCCCAGCCACCTCTGCAGTTTGGTGGGTGCTGGCAGGATTGTACGCCGAGGTTTTTAGGTGAATTCTTACTGGATTAATGCATGGAGCTCTTCATTCAACTTCTTCTCAAGTGTCAAAAAATGAGGCTATGAACAGATGTGTTTCAATATGGAGAGATTTCCAAGTTCCTAATTCTTGGGGGTGGAGGAAAGAGTGCCATTGGAGAGTGGCTTTTGTTTTCGATTGGTGAACAAATGTCATCACATTTCAGTCACGTGCTGTAATATTCTTTGTTCAGCTATCAAAGTATGATATCTGCTACACCTGTTCCCACTTTTTAATTGTAAGTAACGGTGATTGCCTGCAAATCTTATAACTGTGGATAGGGGCACTTCCCCTCTGTCTCCCCCTCTTACCCCCTGGATGTTTGTTTGGGCCCAAGCACTGAGCTTGACAATGAACTTTTGTTCACTGTGGAGACTGCATGTAAAAAGGTCCCACTGGGGGTAATAACTTGCGTGTCACGAGAAAGTTGTGTACTGTGATGTACGGTAGGTCTGAGCATGGAAAAAAATCAGGTGGGGACATGCACTCACTAATGGCAAGGCTCTATTAAGGGGTAGTAGGCTCCTTTGGGCCAGTGAAGTTTCTTAACTAGGTATGCTGTTGCTTGTTACCGGGTTAAAGGACAGATGCTCCTGTACAGTCATATAAACAGATAGGTACATCTTTTTTTGCTTAGCTGTAGATTTTTCAGCTATCAGAAATAAAATGGATTTTGGTTGTCTGTTTACTTCCCCCCCCCCCATTGTGCTCACTTCAAACAATGAAGACACCTGCTTAGTTTCAGTTTTGTAAGTCAGCTTCCTCTGGCTTTCCTGTGCTTGCCCGGAGCTAGCTGGTGAGGCTGGATACGCTACGTAGCGGGGGAATGTTTAACTTTGACGAAAAGAGGCTTATTTCGGGGCTTAATTTGTGAAGAAAATAACATGCTTTTCAAAGCCTTGGAAAAAAACCCATCCAAACCCTCAAAATCTAAAATTCATGACTTCTACCCGGTTAATGTGTAATGCTAAAACTTTTATATTAAACTTGTTAGTGATTGCGTGTACTATAACTTTATAGTTTATATTTAAATAGTGATATTAAATTACTAGTAAGAACAGGATCTTAAGAGAAGGAAAGAAACAAAAAAATGTGCATAACTACCCATATTAGTTGGAGAAGTTAATTACCACACTTTTGTAGAAAGATCACAGGCTTTGGGGATTTTATTTATATCTGGGCATGTTTCACAATAGCTAAATGAAACTGGTTCTTTGGGGGCATTTTTTCTTACTATTTTCTAGAAAAAGGAATTCTGTAGCTCAGTAAATGAAATGTTAAAACTGTATTTAAAAAAATAGATGCAGTGCTTCTTGCATGTTTTTAAGCCTTTCAGCCGTACTGTGGTAGAGAAATTGGATTATTTTATGGTGGTTACATCAGCTAGAAGTTTGAGCTGATACAGAGGGAGTATGAAGCAACCTCTTTATCCATTGATTTCATGTTGCGTAGTAGCATGTATAGAGTATCACTTCAAGGTCTTAAGAGACCCGTTGTCCAGCAGAAGGTAGGTGCTTGGTCACCGCGTACTTACCACCAGCTGGATGTCAACTATGTCATACCCCCAGTTTTTAGCCATACTGACCTGAGCAACCAGAAACTTGGAGTGGGTCCCATTATGGGTTTTAGTGATTTTTCAGTTAAATAACAAAGCTGACGTGGTGTATAATTCAAAATGTCGTGTTAAGGAATATTTTGTTATTGATAATTATTTTACCATTAGTCATCGTAAGATTAAAAGCTTTCAGGTAAAAATCTTTGCTCTTCTCTATGTGCATCCTGAACTGGATTTGTTGTGAGGTGGAAGGCATTTGAAAGTGGTTTTCTTCTTTTAGGGAATGAAAATACAAACTTCCCTTCAAAGAACTTAAATAAAGCAAAAGTAGGAAACTGAAACTTGCGTTCCTCAGAGGAAAAATGCTGTTGTGTTTTCCAGCCTCACCAGTAAGATCACTGCTTTCAGTTTAGGTTTTGTAAAGATCTCTCTTCACCCTAGGCCATTCAGCTTCAGCTGTGTTTTGAGTATTGGGCCTAAATAGTTCTTATTCCAACTTCACTTATCTTTTTAGAGATGAGGTTTTGTGTGTGTCTGTTAAACTTCACTGTAGAAATAATAATTAAAAAAAATAATTCCTTGGACTGGATCTGTACAAAGGAGACAGTTTTCATGCTTTTTTTTTTTTAAATAAAGTGTGTTTTAATGGCTCCTTAGAAAGTTGTGAAATTCTGTGTGCAGTTGGAAAGCTTTAATAATGAGCCTAGCTATCACTTGGGTTGTTCATGCAGTTTGTTTATAATGGTCATAATTGCCTATGAGCACATCGTAGTTGTTCAGTTCCTTTATACTTTATTCTTGGAGCTGTGAAGAACTTTATTCAGTCAGATGAATTGATACTACTGGAAATCATTTACAACGGAAATTTCTCTTTCGTTTCAGTACCAGTTTGTAGGAACCTTGATGGACTATCTTATTTCATGTGTTATGGGCATTTTGTGCAGGTACCAGAAACTCAAGATGAATGTCATGTGAGAAACACATGTTGGTGACTTAACCTTTTTACTATTGTTTCGGGTTTGTTGTTTGTTGGTTTTGCTTGTTTAAAATCTTCCAGAAAGAACTTCATAGTGTGATAGGGCTTTGCTTTTTGGAGGGCCATCACATGGTGATGTGAGCTGTAAAGCAGACCAGCCTTCAGGAGAGGCTCCTGGTGTAGAAGGGGCAGTGCTAAAAACCTATTAGTAAGCTTCTAATAGTATTTCTTCACTGTCCCCTTCACCCTTTATACTCACAACTGTGCAGTCACATGCGTAGCTGTATACTATAAGTGTAAGACTCCACAAAAGGCCTGGCTCCTGTACGTTCGTGAATTGCCCTTGTTCAATTACTCTGTGCCAGAAAGCAGCTCACATCCTGTTTCTGATGTATTTTAACTGCACAAAGGTTATTTAGGAACAAACCATATACTGGAAAGGTGGGGCACTGCACAGAAAAGGGTTTTGAGATGTCTGCTGAATGCAAGGGGCAAGATATTTACTTCTGTACCCTGTAAATAGAGGGTGAACTGAAGGATAGTTTTTATAGGTATCTTACATTAATATTTCATGTTCAGTATAGCACAAAGCCAGTGTCTGGCATGTGCTGGTAGTAGGGATATGCATTATGCAGGCAAAAAAGAAGTTTGTTTACATTTGGGGAGGGGGAACTTTGTATTTTCTTATTTTCCTTTCTTTTTTTCTTATTGCAAATACAGTCTCATTAAAAAAAAAAAAAAAAAAAGGTGCCCTGTGTTTCTCTTACAAGTTTTAAATAATTTATGGCTCCTGGACCTTACCAGGTTCCTCACTGGATTAAAATTGGTAAAGTATGATTTTAAGTGTGTTTGACTCTGCTTTTGTTATGTCAAAACCTCACAAAAACAAAGTGGCAAGTGTAGGTATTGAAAGGCTATAAAATGTACAAAAATCGAAAGAATTTTTAAAAATGTACTTCGTGCTGAGGAAAAATGCACCCATGTGACAATCAGGCTTTATAATTAGGATCACCTGTCCTTAAAATAATTTTTAAAGCTGTAGAAAGTTCCGAAAGGTCCCTTTGGTCTGAGAGGATTGCCATGCCTACTGCCCTAACAAAGCCCCAACTTTACCAAAGAATCTTTTGTTTTAATACTTTGATCATGCCAGGCTTTTGAGGAAAGAATGCACTACTTGATGCAGGCTTCTCTGCAGCATTTATTTTCAGTTTTACTGTTTATATCGTTTTAATGTCTCTGTTGGTATTATCAAGTACCCTGTGTCTTAAAAGCCCTTTGCCTGGATGGTTTGACCTGTTATTCGTGCCCTCTTACCTGAGGTTTCTTGTTCATTGTCACTGCAAACACGCACTCTTTGATTAGAGATTGTATGCTCAAAGCGTACTTTAAAAAAAAAACAACCCACATCAGAACCTCCTCCCCCCCCCCCCAATACTACTACCCCCCACCCCACCCCCCCCAGCCCTAGCCTAATGTTTGTTAGTACTGGTGGGAATGCATTTATAGATAGTACATAAGGAGTGAGGCTCTGCTTAATGCGAGCTGTGTTGTAGCTGTGTTCACACAGCTTCTATGCTTTTTTTTTTAATGTCAGATTTCTTAAAATGTGTGTTTTCCAGATTCTGCCCTTCTACCTGACAGTATGGTGCTTGTAGGACAAAAGGGAATCTTACCAAGTTCACTTGCTACAGAAATTGTGTTGCTTGCCTCTTAACTGAGGGACTCTGCCATTGCACGTGTAATTAGAAATATGTTTTGAAAATGTAGCCAGTGTGTTTCTTGAACGGGACTATGGATGTGTGAATAGTTAAAACAAACGAGGGCACATTTGAGCCTGTGACTCTAAGATGGCCTGTGCTTGGACTCGGTCTCCAGGCCTGCGAGAGAACTCTACGGTTGGTTCGGTTTCGTTGTTTCTGCCTGTGAAATACAAGCTGTCAGTACAAAAGGGAGAAGGAACATTGATTCCTTTCCTTGTTCCCCTCCAGCCCTGTAGATCCCAGCGTCGTTAACTATGTGGATCCCAAAGGCAGTGTAGCTGTAAACAGTTAATTGAAGAGATCAAGTGGTATCCTATTGAAGCCTTAAATTGTTTTAACAAAACTTCTGAGTAATTGCAATAATTATTTTCTGATAAGCTGGCTGATAGTAACTATGGCAACAGCTGTCTTTGGCCTATGGACAGTATTGCTGTATTGACAAAACCTTTAGATGCTCCTGAGGCCTCTTGCCTCTATAGGGAAGTGCATCAGGATGACTTTCAGGTGACTGAAGCATCACCGTTTGTTTTTCTGTTGCAATGGGACGCTGCCTTTCTCTTGGGTCAGAGTCTTGGTCCTTTTTCTTCTGCGTGTTTTGCGGGTGCTACCTGCTAGCCTGGAAATGCTGCAAAGACTGTCTTGTTCTGCAAGGACTAGTGAAACATAAGTACTTAGATGGAATGATATATGCATATTATTGTTTTTTAATAATAATAATCCAGAGCTCAGGGAAAAGAAAGGAGGACCTATTCATTTTGATCCCTGGTTGTTTCTTTCCTCGATTAAAACCTTCTTAGAACAGACTGGTAGGGGGAGCTGCCCTTCCCTTTACTGAACTGAAGTACAGCGTATTCTTCTCTGAGGCCTACGCTGAGATACAGCTATTTAATTTTCAGCTAAGCTCTGCTTCTTTTTGGAAGAGAGGCAAGCTCCTGCTTCAGTATGTTGTAGAAATGGAGGAAGAGAGTAATTTGTTTCCAGATTACTAAATTCTGGACAGGGAGAATATGACCCTCGCCAAACATACTTTTTCTATTGATACTCAGAAGAGCACTCTTTAATGTTAATAAATGTAGCAGTCTTGGGCTGGGGGGGGAGGGGAATCTTACTGCACTTTATACTAAAGATATTAAAAAGCTGCGGCCCATTCTGCATGTTTAAAAGTAGCTAAACTGCTGATTATTCTTTGGGAATTACTGGTTAGCTGATGTTTGTTTTTACTGAAATCTTTGTCCTCTTAACTTTGACGTTTGAGAACTGGATATCAATCCAGCTTACCTGATGATGACTAGCAGCGATCTCCCTGTACGGTATCTGTATGTTGTTTGCTGGCCCGTGGAAGTGTGCAATATGGCCTACATCTGGTTTCATCTTCAGTAAGAATGTGGCTCATGGAAACTACAGGCCCCAGTGTGCAGTGCTGTGTTTTTATCTGAATAGCCTGCCTGGATTGCGGTATACTAATGCATCCTGGGGCCTGTAGTTTTCATGAGCAGAAATTGGAGATTTGGGGTGACAAGTGAAGGATGCTATAGCGTTCTAGAAACTAAGTTGTTGAGAGCTTATGCAGTTCTTAGTTGGTCAGCTTAAACCTGTGCCGCTACTACTGTGCAGCAGCATGTATTTTTATTTACCAGTCAAAGACAGTTTATAGTTGGGTAGTATGTTTAGGGAAGTGCAGTTGATGAAAGAAGTCCTCCAACTGCCTGTGTGTTTTTGTACAAAGAATATATTAATAATTGCACTAATACCTTGCTTCATCTGTGACTGCAAGTCTCCTGCTTGGTACTCTGAAAATTTTTAATGTTTCAAGGCAACGTTATGGATGGAAACATTTGGCAGAAGGAGGCTTCTGTTACTGGCAATATGGCTGCCATGTTCTCCTTTCAAACTGCTGCCCAACCGTCGCAGTGGAATTCTGTCAAAGCGAAAGGGGATTTGAACAGCTTTTTACCTGCTGAGATGTCACCGCTCTGTTTCCTGAGGTCGAGCGATGACGTAGCTGCCTTACGCAGCAGAGCAGGGGAGACGGTTCATGTTCCTGCTGGGGGGGTTAATGACATCATCACTGGTTACCAAGGAGACGCAGGGTCTCAAACTCAGGTCTTGGCAGGTGCCACCAGAAGCAGAGCGCATCTAGTGGTGTTTGGTCGGTGTGTTTGAGCCCTGACCACTACGCTTGAACTCGCATCGAAGCGGTGAAGTGTTTCTGGAGTAGGGGTAGGGGAGTAGTAACTTTCAGAATGCTTATTTTTTTTTATATCTGAGAATTATGTATTTTCACACAAGACGTTAACTAATAATGTTCAGTGGGATTTGCTAAAGTGAACATGGACGTTAATTTGATTTCAGTTGTTAGGCCAGTAGCAAATTTAGTATTCGCTGTAGTCTCATGTGCCATGTTTTGGGTACTGCAGTTGTCTTGAATTTTTAAGTGAGCAAACACTTAACTTTAACTGATCCCAGTCAATTTCTACAATATGAAATAAACTTTTTTGATGCTTTTGGAGAAATTAATTAGAGCACCAGTCTTGCAAAAAGTCATGTGTATTTTACTTTCAAGTCCTGCAGAAGTCAAAGAGAATATCTGAATGCCTAAAATTGGAACCTTTATAAGTAGTAGTAGGGTCAAGACCTCCAAATTTCTAATGCTGGAAAGCAGCTTCTTTGTATTCACTGTAATTAGCTTATATCTAGGTCTGTGTGGCAAAATTCTTCTTTTAGTGAGTGTCCGAAAATTCCACTCAGTATAAATTTAGAGTTCATATTTGCTTCATAGTTGTGGGGGGAAAAAAAAAAACCCAAAACCAACAAAAAGTTGCTCTCTCCTTCACCTGTACAGATTATAAATATGACAGATATGATATTTGGGTGGTAATAGCTTCTTTGAGGCAGGGAATGTATTTTGTCAGCATTGATGCATTGTACACACTGTACATTGCTGACACTTCTGTTTAAAACTGATAAAAAAAGGTAAATCTATATGGAGATTCATCTAAAACCTTACATATGCTGTAACTGTAATAGAGTTTGTAAACAGTTAGTAATAGTTTTCTTTAAGTGTTCCCAGCCCCTTCACAGCCCATGTGGAGCAAATTGCTGACAGGACACATGATTAGCTGAAATAGTTACTATTAGTATATTGACGTGATTAGAAAGGCTGTCATTGTTGCCGTGCAAGGATGAAATTCCCTTTCATTGGCTGATTAGGCCTACACAACAGGCAGGAGAAGAAACCAAGATAAATCTCTGTGTAGTGGAGTGATGATGTATCTTGTCCTTCAGGGATGTTTTACCCTCTGTAGAGAGCCTGCGATAGTGCCCTTTGTAATGCTGCTGTATCAGGGTATTCTAGATAAGGAACATGGGTAACAGGGATGTACAAAAGGGTTTGATGCATAGTTGTAACGAAAAACTCTTCTGTAAGTATTTCTTATCTCATAAAAGCAAATGTGTCCTGATCTATGAGGAAATCCTGGCCTTGCTCAAGTCGATGGGAAGCTTCCCAGTTGAATCGAGAGTACCAGGATTTCATTCTTTTCCCCAGAAAAGGTAGTTTTAAGTGGATTTTGCAGGGCTGAAGTACTTGACAAAGTTTGAAGAATCTGGTGTCTGTTTAAGATGCTGCCGCTGGCCCTTGGGGGATCTCGTACCAGGTACTTCGTCTTCTAGTGTCTTTGCTGTTCCTTTAAAAAGTGGATAATATTGAGCTCCTGTAATGCTTTGTAAGAACTTGGAATCTATTTATTCAGGGCTTTTGCTTAATTGCTAACACAACAAAATTTTACATGAAAGCCAGAAATTAGTCCTTCCTGTATCCAAGGAATACTTTTTGTCTGTCTCTTCCTTCTTGCCAGTGTGACAAAACTGCCCAAATTGAGATGTTCAGTCTGAAATGTGAATAACCTGACTTGTGATGAATTAAAAAACAAAACAAATGAGCAAAACCCCAACAAAAAAACCAGCACCCCCCCCAACTAACAAATCTTTCTCATAACTTTATAGAAGGACTACAATGGCCTACTAATAATGAAGCTTTTTGCTAATTTGCATCTAGCTGGAGCTCCACATACCTTACTGTTTCACTGCTGCTTAGCTTGCAGCAATTGTCTCTGATAAGCATCTTTATCATGTAAATCTATTGTTGTGTGTAGTATGAATTTGCTGTATTAAGGATGCTCTTGTCAGTGACCCCAAATGGAAAGGATGTGGCTACCTGAGCTTCCCTTATTACCCTTTCAGAGAGTACATTCTGGTCAGGAATAAATTGGGAAGCACTAGCAAGGTTTGCACTGTTTCCGAACACCAGGTACCTGTCCTTGAGTCAACTGCAATTCTCCTCCCAAGGAGGAATCCTACCATACCATACCCCTTATTTTGCATTCTCGGAGAATCCTGCTGAAATTGGTGGATTCGTCACCATGGAACCCGTTTCAGAATCGGAGACTTAGTTTCTGTTTCCCACCTGCATTTTGGCATATTTCACTAGCTCTACTTTTCCTTTGAGTTTTGTGCTCTGAAGTAAATGTGGACGTCTCCCCCCTTCACATAATTCTCATCCCTGTATGGCAGTTTCTTCTTGGCTTAAAACTTGCAGTGTCTTCTCCCACCTTACTTCTTGCAGGAATTATATTTGGATGCCTGGCTGTTCATGCAGAACTCTTAATAGATTGTGCAGTGTTTAATTTAATCAAATGTTTTTTCCTGTGATGATGAGCTGCAGTTTTTTGCAGTCAGTCAAAACCTGATGTTGTTGGCCTGTTAAATGCATGCTCCATGTTAGTTCCTCACTGTAGTAACAGCATCTTCTCAGCTGCAGAGTTGATTCGTTCAGCATAGGTCTATGATTGTGTGTATACCAGTACCTAAGTTGTTTTGCACTGGCATTGTCATTGCTACAAAGTTGCATGAGCAAAAATACTGACCTTAGGTTTGATCCTTCCTGATGTGAGATAAACACCTATGATTCCTCAAAACTTGGGACCTTCTTTCTGGTTTCCCTTTTCTAACTTAATCTACACTTCTCTGCCTGTGATTGGTTTTGTCCAAAAATGCTGATTTTTCCTTATGCAGAATATATTGTTAATATAATGGATGATTTCATCATCATGTATTTAAGCTGTCTTACTCTAAGGCTTTTGAAAACTTAAACTAAGGAAAGGAAAAAGTATCTGTTAAATCCCTGTTTGTTTGTATGTAGAAAGTACTATATATGAGACATGCCCATATTTTTCTCTTGGGTATATCAGAAACTCCCTGCAGCTTCTTCAGAAACTCTTGCATAATATGGGAAAGGTGGTAAATACCAGCTGCATGCTTTTTCCCATAATTTTTGCCACTTTCCCACAGATGCAGGGTACATATTAAGCCTTCCGCTATGAAACCTCCATTGTGTTATAATTAGATTTTGTTTTTTCTACATTGCTTTCCATGCTGTGGTCTTTGGTAGTCCAGTAGGCAGTAAGACTCATATGGGCTTCTTGGGGATCAGAAGTTGTGTTAGAAGGGACTTAAAATCATACAATAAACTTTCATGTATGTTTCTGGTCCTCATATGGCTTTTTTCCCCTCTACTGTGTAATAACCATAGTCTAAATTGAGAGGAGCTGGGATTTTTCTCAAAGGCAATTTAAAAGGGAAAGAAAAAAAAAAAGCCATCCTTGAAACAGCAAGGAGAAGAATATGTAAAGATGAGGTGATGAGAGGAGTGCATGAGAATTTCTCTCTGTGTGTGTGGAGGGAGATGTGTTCAAAAATCTTTTCTAGCACAGCAATAGGACTGTAAAAATCTGGGCATTAATTTTTAGGTAACAGAATTTGCTTAAAGAGTAACTTTGCGAAGAAGTTACCATAACGATGGGCATTACGCTGATACCACAGCAGTGCTGTGATTGTAAACTTATTATTGCGGGTGTTGGTCTTGATACTGCTGTGGCATATGCAGTAGTTTAGTGCCCTGCACCGTTTTGTCTCATCTTAAGTCTCTGCTGTGAAGGTAAGCCTTCTTGCCATATGGTGGCTAACTCCATCTCCTAGGACAATGTTGGAGTGGGGCTGTTGTGTATGTGGAATCAGTAGGTCCCAGGAGAGCAGGTGAAGGTTGTGGTGATGTTGGTGTGAGCGGACATGAAAGAGGAGTGTCCCTTAGCAGCACATTACTGCCTTCTTTTCTGGGTGAAGCACCTAGGGATAGGTCCTGGCTCCTTGGGAATAAAAATAATTTGAGGGAGATGGAAAATTGACTGCCACCAGCAGCCTCCTTCAAACTGCTGATCCTTTTGTTTAAAAAGCGTGATCGTACCATGCGCCACAATACTCTCTTACTCTCTATCAGCACTGTAAAAGTTGAAAATGGTATTGCCTTTCAGCTGGTTATATTAGCCACTAAAAATGGATAATTCTACAGTTTAGTCTTCCTAGTTTAAGTAAACAATCAGTTAAAAATCCATGGCAATCAGTGTGAGTAAAAATGTTTTGGACTGTTTTTTTTGTAGCTGAAGTCTACTTTCATCGTACAGCAGTCTTGCACTCAGCTTTTCTTCTTTTAAACGCTAATTGCATACTTATGTGATTCCATGTTAGATTGGCACAGTGATTCGGTGTTATGTTTATGTGATATAGCATGTAAATCTTTCTACTTGTATTGAATAATCATGGTTTTGAGAAGAAAGGAACTTCTATTAAGTGTATGGTTACTTGAATTTTTCCTTTCAGATTAGTGACTACCATCAGTACTCCCACACTGAGTGTGACTACCCCAGCTACAAATACCATTCTCCAGATGCTACAGTTCCCATTTGTATGCTTTTGAGGAGAAGGAAGGAAAAAAAAAAAAAAAAGGTTTTTAAGGGGTAAGGAGGGAGAATACAATAAAAGGGGAAGGGAAGACAGAATTTGAGGTTGATACCTGTGCCTGTATATTCACAGGGAGCAGTGAGAGTGCCAGCTGACTGGAATGTAGGGGAAGGAAGATCAGAGCACATCAGTGTAATAATTTTGAAGTGCTTCCTGTTGACTTGTTAATACTGCATGGAATTTGGCCCAGGCAATCTGCTGTTGTGAATCAGCATAGTTTATTCACTTGAGTATAGGTGTGCCTGTTATTATTTGAGAATCTGCTCCACTTGAAAGATAACAGGTCAGTCTGGTAAGTAGTATTATTCCCTTGTTTCAGATTAGAAACTGAGGCAGAGAGAAACTGATTTATTCTGTGATGCGGTAAATTTATTGAAGAACTTAAGCTAGGAACTGAGGCCCTCACTTGTGTGTTTAAGCCAGTAAACTGCCTGCTTCCTTCAAGTTCTGAATGTTGCTATGTTGTAAAGAAAAATGAGCCTAAAAACAATTTACTGATTAAGTATGGGTGGTGTACAAATAAGTAGTGTTTGCCCCAAAGGAGGTAAGATTCTTGTAAAACTGGTTGTACAAAATAAATAGGGTACTTTGGTTTTGAAGTTTTGGGTCTATTTTTTTATTAGGTTATCTTGGGTTGAAGGAAACGTAGAGGTTTGGATGGGGATGGGAGACATTCTGATGCATCGGGGAGATAATGATCAATAAATGTGAATTTGAAATCCAGTGAAATCTGAGTTGCATAGGTAAGCACTGGTGCCAAGAAACAGTCCTGAGTTAAGTTCTGCAGAACCTGAAAAAAATACAGAAGAAAGATGGTGGTGTTGAAATTTTTTTTTGTCCACCTTTCTAGCTCCCTTGCGTTATACTATAATTAATGCAAGAAATTGCATATTACTGTGTAGGCATGATTATGTTTTTACAGATACTGTTACATGGGCACACATCCTAAATGTATCCAGAGGGTCAGAGTTAAGGTTAGTGCTTACATTTACAAAGCCGAAACATCTCCAGAATGTACTTTGTCTATGACTAATGTGTGAATGAGGTTCCAGTAACTTTACTGCATAATATCACTGTTCTGTATCATACTTTATGAGTCTGGTACAAAGGAATTAATAGAGCTAGTTGCATGGAATGGTTCAATGCACAGCAAAATTAACACTGGGTAACTAGTGTCATCAGTGCTGAGGTCTTAACCACTTTTTAAAACTATTCTGTGTACAGCTTATGTGAGCAGAATTCTCCAATCCTCCAAAGTGAGTACTGTTCGGGGACTGATACCTTGTTGTGTTAATTTGGACAAATGCCTTTTCCAAGTGGAAAATCAGCAGAGTCAGCAATACCCAAATTTCTGCATCTGTCCCCGTTGGCTGGGTCCAGCGTTGCTTCCACTAACTATTTTAGTGCTGCCTAATAAGGACACTATATTCCAGTGCAAACATGAAAGGTATGGCTCCCTTTTTGTTTTATGCCTTGCTGTCTACTGTAAATAGCTCACTTACAGGTGTGAGTCTCATGTTTAGAACTCCATATGATTGATTCTGACTACCCATGGCATTAGGCTCTTGGGCTCTGGTGGGATATTGAATTGTGATCTTTTAAATGTGTGTCTGTTGTTCTGGACTATCTCCAGTTACAACCCGTAATGACACTGCTTGTGGTGTCTGCTGGTGTCTTGGAGTATTTGTGGAGCTCAGGAACTTTGGCATATGCCCCTCTAATGAAACATTAGAGTTGTTCATGTTTTGAGACTCTGGTTCTGTATAAGCCTGGGGTTGACTTTTGGCAGTAAGCTGGTTCAGTACAGTCTATACTGAAGTGTTTTTATGTTGTGACATCTCAACTCCGTAACTGTGGAGACGGCTTCAAGGCCAAATGCAAGGCAGCTTCAGTAACTACCGTGTCTCGTACTCTACGATGTGACTTCTGTGAAGTAGAACTCTGGTTTTGGCGATCTCTTGATTTATAGATGGGTGTAATGAAAATTCCTGGAGTAACTTCCTGTGTTAACAATTTAGTGATTGGCATGCTTTTCCTGTTCATGTGCAGCTAGTCCCACTTACATCACCACTGTTTAATGAAATGATGTTTCTAAAATAATTCTCAGGTATATTGCCTTGGCATTAAAGGCCTGAGATCCAAAGAGGTAGTGTTGGCTGGCACTGTGTTTTTCAGAGAGAAGGCTTTCAATTCTTGTTCTCCGTGTTGCCAAAGGAAGCAGTTATGCTTTGTATGCAAACGTCATGGAAATGTGAAGTAAACCAATGTGAGAACTGTATTGCACTGGAAGGGTCAGCCTGCATCACCACTAAGACCAATGGCTTGGAATTACAGGCAAATGGGCATAAATCTAGAGACATTTATACAGTTGTCCACTTCTTCCTCTGTCTCCACACAGCCTAATGTGTGAGAAGAGAAGGTGATGCATCAAAATCATTGCCAGTATTTTGGAATATATCAGAGTCAACTGAGTTTTCTGTGCAATAGTTGAAGAAGTATCAGCAGATATGGGAGAGAGCAGAAACTCCCGTTGAACTTAAGAGGAGAGCAAGAGGATAAGCATTTGTTTTCTGTTGTAAGCAAAAAATGTGAATGAGATTTGAGAGGTTTCTTGGTACTGCTTAGAGCTCTTTTATACCTTGCTTTGTACTAGAATTTGTTCTCAGTGAGAGATGGGGCACTTCAGAAGAAAACTTTCTAAGTTATGTATCTGGAAGACAAGTTATGCATCTGTGATGGGCTTTACTGGTGGGATGGAGAAGAGTGAAGTGTTGCCCCATGGATGATCAGCAGAAGCAGTGAAGCATGAATAAACTTGGTACACACACGTTATGATTAAATCTTCCTGCGGTTCTCTTGGGGATACCAACAAATTCAACCTGAAACATTCAGCCTATGACAGCATAGAGTGAGAAAGCATCTAGTAAATCTGAAGTTCTCAACTACAAATAAGAGTGCCAATTTCTTTGAATTGTTAGTTTGTAGTGCTATTTGTTGCCAGTGTAGTCTGCGCAAATGATCTTTAGGATGACAAGGGCATTATGTTGCTGTTTTCTTTCAACAGGACCAATTTCAATGCTATTCCTGGCCTAGATAACAATCCCCCCTCTCAAAACAAAACAAAAGAACCCCAAACCAACCTGTGTGATTCTGTAAGCAGAAGGTTATTTAAATAACAAAATGATACTACCCCCTATGTGAAATGAAAACAAAATGTAGCGCAGCCTGAAATTCTTATTTTGTTGTCTTTTTGTGTGACTTAAGAGATTTCTCATATAAACTGGATTGTGGTCAGCCTTCTCACCAGTATAGCTGAGCAATAATTTTATTGAGGCAATGTCTGTGTCTTCATGAAACTGATCACAAAGCTTCTGCTCTTTTTAATACATTTTTATCCTTGATACTTGCTTGTTCCTGATAAGGATGATAAGCTTATTGGGTACATCCATCTTCATCTTACTGTCTGCAGCAATACTGAAAGGTGGTGTATACCGGACACTTGCTTTGTTTTCCAGACCAGTTGTAATTTGGGCTCTAGAAAATGAAACTTCTGTGTTTCTCACAGATTGAGACCTGCTTGTTTATCCTACATGGCTTTCAGCTTGGCTATCTTCAAAAGCTCATCTGTCAGAAGAGAAAGAAGCTGACAGTGATGAGAAGGCAGACATTCACCAAATTGTTTAGGCAGTGCTTTCTAGCAGGATTAACAGTACTTCCTAGCAGAATTCTGTTCGATGTTTGTCCTGGGCCTCAGCTTGAGGTTATGCATTTTCTGCAACAGTAGTACTTCTTCAGCTAGACTTCCTTACTAAAAAGGAGAGCATCCAGTACTGTTCCAGGGTCAGACAGGACCTGATGACTTTGGAAAGTTCAGTTTTCTTTGGGAGGAGTCAGACATTCATCTACGTGTTCCCTTTGAATCCACTGGTTCAACAGATTTTTCCTCTGGTCAGCTGGGAGGAAGCCAAATTGTTGCCAATCTTAAATGGGTCTTTGTAGTTTTTCCAGCAAACATCCATGGCTTATGTTTAGTGCTGCTTTCCAGCTTTATGGGCCTTTCTCGGTTAGGAGAGACTAACTGCCTGAGTCTTCTTGGGTTGACATCTGGATTAGTGAGGGGCTTACAGGAGAATTTTTCAGCAGTCTGATGGGTTATGTAAAAACAACCCCCGCCACACCCTTGAATATTTGATCATGTCTCTCAGTGTTGCATTATATTACACAATAAGCACAAACCAGTTTGATTTCTGCTTCAGAAGTTACAATTTCTGCTTTTAACATTACATGCTTGAATTATAGCCTGGTTTATTTACCAGAAGAACCAACCTCCAAAACAACCCAAGACATACACTGGTATAGCTGCTCAATGTGATTAAATGTTAGAACTAACATACTGTGCTGGACCAAATGTCCATCTAATCCAGCATCTTGCCTTTATCAGTGGCCAGCAGCAGCAGCTGACTGAGCGGTGTAGGAAATGGGTGAATTCTGTCAGCTGCTAAAATATTAACAGTGAATTTCTGACAGACGCTTGCTTAGCCGCTGCCTGAGATGGAAGCTACATTTGGGCTATTGCACTGTGAATAGCAACATCAAACTATTTATAGGTGAATTTATTGCTGCCTTTTTGAACTCATTTATATCCGTGGCTTTCATAGTGTTCCACAGCAGCAAGTTCCATGCAGTTTACCTGCATTTTCTGTGTGCATGATGGGTTGATGTGAGAAAAAGTTTCATTTGTTTTAAACATGCTCCCTAGTTGTCATTCCTCTCTGTACCATTTCTAGCTCTTCCCTTTTTGAGGTGGAGCAGCCAGAATTACGTGCAGCGTGCATCACAGCAGAATGTTCCCTGTTTGTTCTCTGTTCTGTTTCTAATACCTTCTGAGATTTTCTCTGACTTCTTGCTGCTGGGAGTTGAACTGTTGGCTTGCAACAATCTCAAAATCTTTTTCGTAAGTAGTAATGCCTAGTTTAGACTCATCATTGTGTATTTATAGCTAGGGTTGTTTTTCCCTATGAGTATGTTACTTTGTACTTGTTGACAGAGGACAATAAAATTACAAACGAAAATCAATCATTCGATATTATCAGATCCTCTACAACTCTTTGAAGTTTGCTTTAATTTTAACTATCTGGAATAATGGAAAGCATCATAATGTCTGCAACCTCCCTTTTTGCCAGATCAGTTAAAAGTATGTACACAGACTCAACCCTGGTCCTTGTTATGGTAACTTCCCTGCTTTTTGACTGTTTAGTGTTTTCTTTATTTTCAGCCTCTTAATATATTCTTAAGAAGGGGAAGGTACGTCATGGATTTTGCTCTAAGGTGGTGTGAGGTGTACAAATGGATTCACCTTCCTTTTGGTTTTGATGCAACGTGGTATATGAACCTTTTGCTGTTCAAGACTTACATATTCCAGTGTCCCTTTTCTTTTGCTTTGAAGTTGGATGTCCAAAACCTTAATTTCATCAAGATTGCAATCTTCTATATGAAAGCTTAGAAGAGAATGTTCCCAGATGTGAATTGTTTTTGTGGGTTTTTTGTTTGTTTTTAATGATAGTTTAAATGGCCACTGCTTTGTAAGCTTAGAACCGTGAATTATATCACCTCCAGTAGGTAGCGGCATTTTCCATGCCTCTTTTTCCGTTCTTTTCTCTTCCAGTTTGTGGAAATCCCTGTCTTCCTTTTAAACCAAGTCTGTTATGTTTTTTGTTACAACCAGCTGTAAGTTTATTTTTTGAATAAATATCAAGAACCCACTGCTTATCTCTTTTTGTCATCTTAGTAGGACTTTCATAGTTTTTATTTGAAACTCTGGTTTGAAAGCCAAAACTTCTCACTCACCGAGCATTGACCTCAATGAGATATGATCAGTTTTAAAGGCAGTTTGACTGTCAGGCAAAGGGCAGGTGTTAACTTTCATAGGTTTAATCCTTGTTTAACTAGAGCATCTCAGTTTGATTTTTGGGGGGAGTTTGTATTAACTAGTTACATTTTTAGGAAGGGGGGAACAGACACTTCCCAGAGAATAAATATTGCTAAAAAGTAATGCTTCTTTTGATTATTATGCTTCTACATGTGAATTTACCTTTCCCTTGCTGCTCTTAGTATTGATTGGGGATTAAATAATTAGACTGACAGAGTAGTACATGTGTTCTTTCTTATCATATCTGAGGGGTAGGAAGAAGGGCTGCAACAGACACTTCTGTCCAGAAGACTTCTAGCCTGGAGGACAAGAAGACTAATGTTTCATGTATGAACATGCAGATGTGACATCCAGACTGTAGCTATTTACTTGCTGTAAGAATTGCATCCTTTACTTCAGCTTTGCTCAGTGTGTACGCATTGTACAAATTTTCGGATATCTAGGTGGTTTAGGTTATTGGTGGGGGAATCAACCCCCTTTCAGCTTCTTTGCTATTTGTGCATTTGGTAATTTGAATTATAATTTTACATTATTATATTCAGAAACTCTTAGCAGCTTGTGCTCTTGTGTGGGTGCATACTTGTGATGCTTTGCAAGTTGTGGAAAAAATTTTTTTCTTTGGTACGTTAGTATTAATCTGTTGTGGAATTTGAGCAGTGTCTAGTGTTCTGTGTGACTGCAGCAGGAACTTAATAACTGCAAGAAGTTTAATTCATAAAAATTACTGTTATCTTGAATGCTTGTATAACAACTTTTATACAGATTTTGAAAAAGTAAGATTGACAGTTCTGGATGCTCATGAATGAGAAGTCTGAATAACGTGGTTTGGTTTTGTAGCATGTGTAACCTAAGCAGCTGAAGCTTGTCTCTACCTGGACAAACCATTGTTTCATGTATTAGTGAACTTTATTCAGACACTCCTAAAAACATACAAAGCCAAGAAATTATTATGTGCATTGTTACAAACCAGGTATCGTTATTGTGTGTTTGTATTTGGAAGATGAAACACTTTAAGTGACTTGACAGAGACTGTTCAAATGAAGTAGTTCTGAAATTGGCAGCCCATGTTGCTGCTGATCCCAGGGTCCTTTGGTCCATTCACTAAAGAACCATCCTGTCCTTTTCAGAAAAAAAGTACTTCTTAGCATTCTGCCTTCTTCCAGGACTGGAGCCTGTAGTGTGTATGAAAGGATGATATATAAGCCACTTCCTCCACAGAACCTGTGCCAGATATTATGTGCTTGTTAATGCAACTTGAGAAAATAGAAAGGGCTGAAATAATTGAAATTATTAATGTTTCTCCAATAGATGATTTGAAAATATGCCACTTAGCACAGGTTAAAATGACAATAGGGACTATTATTCACTAGGAGTGACTTTTGAGACATTAAATGCCTCTTGTTTTAGAATTCTTTAAAATGCTTGTGTTTGTTTTGGGAACTTAAATACCTCCTGTCTGGTACAAGGATGTATGTTTTCTTGCAGCAGAGAGGGCTGAAAAGGGTGTGGAGAGTGGTGTCCTCCTGCTTTTCCTTCCTTCTAGGGCAGGTGTTTCTCAGAAGACCAGGGACTGAAATAAACCTTGTGATTTAGTTCAGGTATATTGTGCAGAATAAAAGGGGAAACAGCTGCTCAGATTTTGAGATCAGAAAACAAATCTGTAATGGGGAAGAGAAAATGGGTCTTTCCAAGGTGTGTATATAAACTTGTATATAAAATTGTTCTCACTTGTCCATCTTTCTTGTGTTGCTTGTTGTCTAATAGTGAGTTCTTTAGGACTTTGTCATAAATGTTTTATGTATCAAGTGTTGTTGGGGTTTCCATTGCAATGAGCTAGTTAAATCACTGTATAAATAATTATATATTGAAAACTTGCATGCACTCTGGATTGGGAAATCTTTTATTTTTGAATTGCTGTGGACCGTTCCCTGGAAGGAATGAACTGGTGGTGATTTTGGGGGGTGGTGGTTGGTTTTGATTTTCTTTGTGGGGATTTTTTTTTTTAAAGAAAAAGTACAATGAAACCATTTTTGCCTCCGGTGTTCAGGTAAAGTGTGCATTTCTCTACTTACCTCTAAGCCTTTTTGTTCTTTAAAGATTTTTCTTTCTTTTTTTTTTTTTTTTTAAATGCAGTATTCTGATACATGTTTGATGTCCGGGATGTTACTCCTTTTTGTTTGGCCTGGCAAAGATGAATTTTGAGACTTTATCTGTACCTTAGTTCATGCTGTTGTTTCTCCAGTAGTTTTGTGTCAGTCTCATGAGACTGCATTGCATCAAGTACTTTACCCAAAATGTCATTCAGGGTAAAGCTACTAGAAAATGTGGTTTTTATCTTAGTCTCGTTCCATCTTGCCTGGATGAGAAAGTTCATGCTATATAGGGACAAAACTTTTTTTTTTTTGTCCTGAACCTGGTTGTTGCAAAGCTACAAGGTAGATTAGGAATCCTAAGAGCAGAAAAATGCTGAATTAGATAAAGTAAAAGGCTTAAAGTAGTTGTCAGAATGGGATTAACCTGGCAGAGAAATTGAGTTCTCTGTAAGAGAACACTTGAGGTACTCGGGCCACCACTTAATTGCACTTTTATTTAATAGCTTTGTATGAAAATAGGGGAGTAAGGAATTGGTGTTGAAAGAAGAGAGAAATGTGTGAATGTGGAACCAGTGTTGGACTTGTGTATCTGTTGAGAGAATGGGGAAATCTGAATGTTCAGAGCCCAGCAGGAAGCAAGCGAGAAGGGATTTTTTCCCGTTAGAGGTATGCTGTGAAAACAGTGATGCAGCCTGGCAGACTGAGTCCTGTTGCATTCAAGGAACAAAAAAACAACAGCCGATGATGGCTCAAAAGCTGCAGGGTAGCTGGTGCTGTAAAGAAGAAAAAAAATTAGGGCCAAATCTTGCACAGTAAATCGTGATTCCCTCGTCTTTTTTTAAAAACAGACACTACAGCTAAAGGAAGTAGAGAAAAAAAGCTGATGCTGGAATGATCTGGTAGTTTAAATCTGAAGGGAAATGGGGAGAAGGGGTGGACTCCTGCTCACCTGCAGCAGCACTGCACACAGAGCCTACCTGATTTAGGCCTAGTGACAGTTATGTCGGAGGCCTTGGGAAGGCAGATAGCTCAGCAAGCATGTTTTGTGAGTGTGACGTACTCGGGAGCGTGTACAGCCTGCATGCTAAATGCGAGTGGCTGGATTTGACTTCGCTTATAACAGTTCTAAGAATGTAATGAAATCCCTTCTCGCTCACGCTTTTATTTTGGGATGAAGGGGGAGAGAAAAGAGCTTTCAGTGCTCTGTTTAGTTGAGAGTTTGAAACAAGCATGTTTTACCTAATTCTGTTTACTGTCTTTTTATTTAGACTACTTGTAAAACATGTTGATGCCTTTAAGTGCTCTGTCATAATTTATCAGTACACAAAACTAGAAGCTGGTGAAAACCCTAATGATGTTTATTTTCTTTATTTAATCTATACACAGAGCATACTGTACTTATTGTTAGAGGGTCTTAAGCTTGTCTGGTGTTTGGTTTGGTTTGGTTTTGTTTTGTTTTTTTTTTTAGTGGGTCTCTGTGCTCAGGAGATCAGGAATGCCAAAATGTCAACACAGGGTAATGAAATAATAGTTGGTGAAATAAAATAAGTTTGACTGAAAAGCAAATCAAATTCAAATGTAGAATGAGAATGTTTTTTAGTAAATGTTAGCAAGCTGTACTTAGAACAGGTGTTGTATTTATTCAAGAGGAGAGGAAAATGTGATACCTTTCTGGTAGCAGCAGAGGGTCCCAGCCAGCTTTTACAGGTTTCAGAGCACCCAAGAGAATCAACAGAAGTCTGAGACTTTTTTGCATAGAACTGTGTAAAATTAAATCACCAGTATTCTTTCTAGAAAAAAATAACTTCTAGCAGGTGAGAAGCATTACCTTTTTCGCTTGTTCTTAAAATCTGAAGACAGATTAAGAAACAAATGATTGTTCTTTGATACTTTTGTCATGTGAACATCTGTTCACTAACAAATCATTTTCATATTGTCTTCTGACAATTATTCAGAAGCCTGTGGCATATTAGAGCCAGTGATCTGTAGTGTCGTAAAGGCAAGAATTTATGTATAGTTTCTCATTTTGAGCCATCTTGCTTCCTGTTAAAACAAAAGTTCTACAGAAGATAAAATGAGCTCCTGTATTCTTTTAAGTATTTTTCAGTATCATAAAATACAGAACATAAGAATGTACTTCAGCAGCTAACTTTCAAGTTTATGCTGCTGTACTTTATATACATGAAATGGCTTATTTTTAATGCATGTGCTAAAATAATTAAATTGAAGAGGCCAGTTTATTACAAGAACTGTGCCAGAGAGGACGTGTGGACCAATACTTGTTCCAGTATATTGACATGAAAGTTGACCCATAGCAAAACCAGCACAGGTTGGTTTAATTTTAGTGTTTAAAGTATGTGTTAAATGATGATTTTTCTCCTTGACCTTTTTATGCAGTCTTTTCGTGGATGATACAGCAAACAAGTAAAGAACTGTTATCCCCTGTGCCATCATAAGGATAAGCAGGAAATAATAGTGATTTCTATTCTGCCTGAGTAACAAGCAGAACATAGAGAATTCAGATGCCTGGCAAATTCAGATGCCTCCTTTTTTTCCCCAGTTGTCCTGTAGGTCTTGCATCCGCAAAAGGAAAAGAATGTGTTTACGTGACTGGATCACTGAAAACATAACTCAAAAGCCAAACTTCTGACCAGGTGGGGAAAGTGAAAGGTGACTCCTTGATGATCGCTTTAGTTAAAAAGAAAAGCAGCAAAGTGCTCAGTCTCTTACCCACTATAGCACATTGGAACTCTATGACTGCTGGTGGAAGGAAGGAGGTCTCCCTTCTGCTGCTAGCCCAGTGCTCCTGCTGCTTAAGCAGGACCCGTCTGTGAATCACATCAACTTTCTGCGGAGTGTGATGCCCCCTCACCCCCTACTCCCTCCAGAAAGAGTGGGGACTGCTGGTGGTAGGACTCAACAGTTGGAAGAGAACATAAAGGAGAGCGCCTTGGTCAGATAGATTAGCTGCTTGTGGGAGTGTTCCAGCTGCAGGATAAATTAAGTGATAGTGGAGAAACTGGAGGTAGAACTATAAACTCTGAGCAGAACTGGGATTTACTTAAACCTCTTGATGTACTGTTAGTGTAATCTTTCCTTATGTATGCTTGAAGAACTATCATTCAGTTAGCAGGTTTCATGGACCCACTGAGGGAAGAGCTTTACTGAAAGTACAGCATCTGATTTTGAAAGAGCTTTATAAATATGGAAGTATAAAAGATTACCTGTTGTTGTAAGGTGCCCTACCATATAATCACTAATCACAATTCATCTGCATTTTTTAATGTTTGCTTATTATTACGTGTCTGGTATTTGTGGGAAGGTAACATCAGTAGAAGCTTGTGTAGCTAATCTCCATAAATCTGTCACTGCAAATCTCCTTGTTGCTACTTGTGATTCTTAGCCTGTGATGCTTTAAACTGAAAGTCCTTGTGATTGCAGGGCTTGTCTTTTTTTCATTGTAAATGCATGTTAAATTTCTTTGTTCAACAAATTTTTGCATTTTGGTTTTCTATTCCTTAATTTTTAAAATGCATTGTGTAATTGTGTCTGTTTCCTGTCTGTTGCAAGCAAGTTGCCCTTCATCAAAGTATGTTTAACACAGATTTATTCCCTTAACTGATACTCCTTTTAAGTAGTTTTCACTATACTTTGTAACCATGGAAATAGTGTACAGATAATATTTATAAGGTAGAAGGAAAAACAGGGTGTCTAGTGGGACCCCTGCTGTTCTGAAATCTCTTCAGCAAAAAAAAAAAAAGTCCAGACTCTTGGGATTCTGTATAAATGTAATAGGAAGTCTTCTGTAATGCAGAATGCTTTTCTAGACTATACGTATTCACTTTAAATAAATTAGTTCATACATTCCTGTTGGATAGTCCTTTAAAAATTCGTATTCTTTCTCCTCGGTTCTCTCAGCTGTGTAATCACAAAACTTTGCTCTTTATTGAAACGCTAGATTTAAGAAAACTCTAATTGATTTGCAGTCACCCTGTGCTAACACTGAAACTGAAAGCTTGTTTTTGCTTGCTGGTGCTGTTCTTAAATGCTTATATTTTGGACTAGCACTTTCACTGTTTCCTCTCTAAAACCTGGAAGAATGAGCAAAATACGTGGTTAGTTTGAGTTGTGTATACTTCGTTTATCCTGCCTCCCTTCTCCAGGAGCCGAATCTTTACGTTCCTTAACTGCTGAGGATGTGTGTGTGGGGGGGGATTGGTTTGTTTTGTTTAATTTTATTCCTCATCTTTAGTGTTCTGCTCTTTTAACTTTTTTTCACTTGTTTGGCATTTCCCCCTGCTGGCAGATTGAGTTAATAGCACTTTTTTCTGCTGTGGAAATGGAAGGCTGTAGTTGTCCTTGAATGTCACTGTTTTGTGGTTGAGGCGTTGGCTGCTTTTCTGATTGTTTTGTCCTCTGAACGTCTCTGGTGGATAGATAAAATTCAAAGAAGAGTTTGTACAAGCAGGGGATGTGCACATACCTGAAGTTCTCCCCATCAGAAGTGCAGTAGCACTTACAGTGATAGAGATACCTCTAGTTTTGCATTTCATGCCTGCAGTCTTGCAGCACTGCCCAGATCATCTTCTTTTGTACTCTGGACCTCTTCCCAAAACTCTTAAGGTGCTTCTGCCTCACTAACGCATCATTCCCGCAAGCCAGTTCTTTCCAAGATAAAGTGGATTGCTAGAAGGGGAAAAATAGTTTGGCACTCGGTATGAGATTTCTTCTCATGTTTAAAAGAATAAAACAAGAAACCAGAGATCCCTCCATTCTTAATGGAATTTGAGGGGAAAAAATACTTTTATCAGTACTGGAGTAGACTTTTCTTAATTTTTTTTTTGTTCTTTGATCTTCAGTTGTTAAATCAGTTACTGGGGTTTATGGGGTGTGTTCTTTCTAGGAAGTAGTCTTCTCTCCTCATCGCAACTCCTTCTCTTCCATTTCCTTTTTCCCCAAATAGTCCTCTGTCTCTGAAGTATGAAAGGAAGGCAGAAACTTCTCAGTGACTGGAAGGAGAAATTTACAACACACCTTAAGAACAGTAGAGGTTTAATAAACTGATTTTTCTAGGCATGTTGTTAAAAAAAAAAACCCCCCCCCCCCCCCCCCCAAAACACAAAAAACCAAACACAACCCCAAAACACCAACCTCCAAATAACTTCCCTTTGAATTTCTGATAAATTTTGTGACAAAACAGTGGGCTAGTACAGCCAAGAGGGGACAACTCCTTCTGTTTTCTATTGACCTTCCATCTTTTTTTCCCTCCCAGCTGTGTGTATACTTTGTAAATAAGTTGAAAATAATTAAAAAGGAAAAATTCCAGTTTTAAGACTTATAGATTAACTGACATTTTTTTGAAGTTTAATTGGTAACCTTTGTTTTCTAAAAAAACCCAAAAAAACCACAACCAAAACAAAACCCCAACAAATTTCCAGCAACTTTATGGAATGTGGCAGAATGGAGGAAAAATTTTTTGAAACAAATGCTGAACTCTGCCTTCCACTGATTTATATCTTTACATCATGTAAATCTTTAAATTTTTGTAAAAAAATTCCCTAGCTCCCTGCTTCAAATATGAAACTTTGCTGTTGCACTGTTAGTAAAGCATAAGCTTATGGACTCAATTAGGACTGGGGGTTCCTCTTAGTGTATGTATAGATAAACGTTCCTTCTAAATAACACAGTAATTCACTAAAAAGTTCAGGTCATCCAGCTTTTCACATGAGCAGGAATTTAACTATGCTGCATAGAAGTTGGTTTTGTGTTTATCTAAAAACTGGTGAATGGTTAACTCACTGAGCAAAGTGAGGCTTAGTGGTCTTGTTCATACTTCTCTGTCTGCAGTACCAGAACTTTTGAATGCAACAATGCTGTAAAACATCCCCATACACTGGTTTCTGGGTACAAAAAACAGAATTGTACTGATGATAATTATATGAATATTAGAAGGGGTTAGATGGGGAATACACTGAGCCCCTGGTATCAAGTCAGGAAGAACTTCTGCTAGGCTTACTAATGGTCATAGGTTAGACAGACAGACTTTCTGTAACTTTCTAGTTTTGGGGGGGTTGGGAGGGTGGTTGGTTTGTTTGTTTATTTTTGGGGTTTTGGGGTTTTTTTTAAATCTGTTTCCCTGAATGCCTTATTTATTGTATGGAAGGAAACAGAAAAGCAGGGAATTTAGTTTGTTGTGGGTTGGTTTTGATTTGTTCATTTGGGGGGGGGGAGTTGGTTTTGGGGTTTTGTTTGGTTTTTTTTAAATGGCAGTACCTTTTTCTTTTTCCTTTAGGAGGATGGAAGGTGTATGTGTGTGAGAAGTGGGAGGATGAGTGTTTTGTTTTAAAGATGGTTTAAATGGTTAGTCCTTGGTGAATTAAATTACGTGAACTTTTTCCCTTTCAAGTGTAAGTGGCTTTAGGACATGCTTCTCTGATTCAAGAAATAGACTAAGACTGTTCGAAGAAGAGGGTTTTGTGGAGGGGTAAAAAGTGCAAAGCCGAATACCTTAAATCTGCTCAGGTGAGAGAGGTGATCCTGAGATTTTAAAACATACTTGTGCTAACTTTCCACTAGGCCAAACGTGGTTTTTCATTTTGTTAGAGAGCGTGATCTCATCCCCACCCCCTAGATGCCAGGAAAGACTGTGTTCGGGAAGAGTTACTAATGCCTGTCAGAGCTGTAGTGAATAGGACAAGCAGAGCTAAGAGGGTAGTCTTCATCTGCTCACATGTGTTTGACTGCCATGGCAAGTTTTGGTTGATACTTTAAAAATCAGCTTGTGAAGTGGTTTTGCCTTTACAATAGAGATGGTCTTTTAGCTGTAAGGAGTCTTTTAGCTCATTTTCTATATGTTAAATATAGTACTGTTTCTGCAAAGATGAATGATGGTGTCGCACGCTTCCATTTAAACTTAGTTTGATGGTTTTATAAACTGTTTTAGAGAAGGTGAAGCAATCTATCCCCAAATGAAATCAGCTTCTCGTGTCTTAAACTCCAGATTGCATCTGTTTCATGGCTAATCGTAGCAGCAGAAGGATCTCAGGCAGAACTGAAGCTCCTTGGCCATTTTAGTGGGAGTTATCTACCAGTATTGTGTGGGGATAGGGAGGAGGAAGAGAGAGAAGTTACAAAGGAGTTGTGCAGACAGACGAACTGGAAAGCATGGCTAGTACACTTCAGTGCAGTCTCAGTTATCTTGGGCAATCCTGTTGGTCCCTCTGCCACCTGCCTGGCACGTGTTGCTGGGGCTGACTGGGAGTTTTCCCAGCTGCAGCACAACGGCAAGATCAGATTCCCTGCACTAGCACACAGGAGGCTTGTTTTTAGTCATGGAAGCGACAGCATCGGCGGTGCTAACGATGGTCATTGAAACGTGAGCCTTATAATAATGTAATTTGAAATAGCTTGTATACCTCTGTCTGGGCTGTGTTTGGTCTGTCTTTTTCTTGAGACTGCAGAAATCCTGTCCTCTTAAGGAATATAAGTTGTTTCATTTCTGACTTGAAAATCACGTGAAGTAACTGTTAAGACTTGTTTTCCTAGAAAATACTGATAGAGTGCTCTCTCTATACAGGATGCCTTTCAAATATAGGAAGGACAGCTGTTACTTTGAGGAGTTCACATCTAAAGACAGAGGTCCAGAGAAAACTTTTAATCCCTTCTGTGTGCAGTGTATTTGATTTATAATTTTTGAATGCTTTATCTTTAATATTGTCAACCAATGCTCTGAAATGTCAAAGAATGTCAGGCTTACAATTGCCTGTGCACAATTAGTCCTTTTTCATCTGAGTGCATCCTGTGCATTGAACAAGACCAAGGTCCTATTGGCAAAAAGTAAAAATTATATAATTAAATATTGTAATGTGATATGCACATAAAAAGTTCCGGATTAAAGTTACGTGGTCTAACAGTAAATGTGTGCTAGCTTCTAGAGTTAGGAAAAATGCTAACAAAAACCAGCTAAACGTGACTTCATTTCTCCCATTTTTTCCAAATGAGTCTCTGGTTACAGTAGCATAAGCTTTATTGTGTAACTTAAAGGTAATAATAAGTATCTGACTGATGTAACCAAACATCTTAATATACAGATACTTAGCATTTAAATAGTCTTAAACTTTCAGGTGCTGTATGCTAAAATGTTTAACCACCATGTGTAGTTCTTCTGATGTCCTCAGGGGCTACCAAGCCTTAAACATAGGAGTTTTGTGTTTGAGGTCTTCGTTTTCATAATGGTCCCTTGAAATGAGTAACTTTTCTCCTTATTTACAAACTTCGACAAAAAGTTTAAAGTTGATCTGTAGAATATGATTGTTTTGGTAATGGTGGTGTATTTTTCCTGACATATGTTGTATAGAACCGTTGAAAAGGTTAAGAGCCTTTATCTGGGGCGTGGGGGATATTACTTCTTTAAGTGTATGTATATTTCAAACTACCCTTCCTGTTAGTAACACTGACATCACATTCTCAACAGTCAATCTCACTAAGAAAAACGTATTTCTAAAACTTTGATGTTTTATTTGGTTAATGCTAATTTTAATTGCTTTTTGTTTTTAGCTTGTAGTAAACATAGGTAAGCATTGCTCAAGCTTTTGTTCTGATCATATGTATGTTTTGGGAAGAAGGGAGTATTCTTAATAGAAAGCAGAGGTAGATGCAGAAATATGACTCCTATAGCTTGGGGTTTTAAAGAACCCCAAATATTGTAGAACGTACTGTAATAATTAGAGAGTTAGCCATGCAGACTCATATCTCAGGGAGCTTACAGCATGTGTTTCTAGAGCCTTCAAAAGGCAACCTCAGTAAAATGAATAGCTGAGATTTTGTGATACATTTCTATTTGCTGAAGTTTTTCTAAGGAACCCTGCAAAATGCTAAACTCTTCAGACTTCTCTATTGATATGAGTGATTGTGAGCTGTCTAATCTTAACTTTCTAATGTGTTTTGTAGTGAGAGTGAGAAGGGCAGTGTGAGTTTGTCTATGTATTCTTGCTGTGAACAAGAAATAATCTCATTTCATCTATAGAGTAGATTTTATCTGTTACCTTTTTCATTAATACTATTCTGGATTGGTTCACAGTAGCCAGAAATGCAGAGAATTGTCAAGAACCACAGCTACAGATTTAGTTGTCATAAACTGTTCTCTACTATAAAAAGAGCAATGAAAAACGCAAGTCTAAGATGCTTGGACTTACCAGTCTTGGATGTTTGTTCTTCATGTCTCTGTCTCGATTCCCTATCTAAGAAAACTTGCCTGTATCAGGCACAAGGTTTTTTGTGGCTCTTGTTAGTGTGCTGCTTATGAGGAAACCAATTCTTTATTTGTTGTAGAGCTTAGATGTTGAATTAAAAAAGCATGCAAACTGAAAACTCAGAATGAAAAGAAATTATTCAACTGATACTTTATTCTTTAAGCTTGTCCTCTCTGCTAAATGAGGCAGAGATGCCAGTAAAAATGCTATACTTGCATGAGGGCAGAATTAACATATTTTGTATTTCCAAAGGCTTGACTTTCAAACATTAACCTGTTCTAAACACTTAAGAAGAAGCCTGTAGTAAATTATGTAGAGAAGAGGATGCAAATGTATTTCCATTTCCTGTCTAGGTCCTCTCTAAGTGACTTCTCCAAGGCAACACAGCAAATCACTCAGTCACGATTAAACTCCTAGTGTTCCTAAGTTTGTCGTTGGGAGCCCCTGGGTTCTCAGCCTTGGGTTGCGGCCCTTCAGCGTGGTTAAATGCAATCCAAAGGTTTGTAACTGTGCAGCTTTTTTTTCTGCACAGTTCAGTCTTGATGAAGCTAGGGTCCTGCTATGGAGGCGAGTCTCTACGTGGGGGGGGAGGAAAGAAAGAACAGTTACTCATGCTGTTATTATCAAGTGACAGTTTTCTCTTCAGTTTGAGTGTACTTGTGCTACAAGTAAATTGATGCTTTTCTTTTTTGAATAAAAATCATGCTCTTTTATTCTAAGACTGTATTTGCAGATGTGTAGTACTGACCATTTTGTTTAGCTTTCCAGAGTCAGTCAACTACAGCAGTGAGATTTTTTAAATTATTATTATTTTTTATTAATGGCATGGAGATTAGTTGTAGTCGCTTGTTGAAGAGGGATGGCTAGTGCTTGAATGATGAAAGAGCTTCCTCTATAGATTTTTGGAGCAATTAAATAACTGATTGATAGTAGGAGGTGGAGGTGAAAACTCAGGTTTTAATGTCAAAGAAACAACCAGAGTTTGAGAATCACACTCTGTCTCTTCAGCACCCTCAACAATAAGGGTATTTCCAATTCTGTAGCATCCAGAGCAAATACACTTAATTTGACTATAGCCTCAAAACAGTCCATACGCCCCAGTTCATAACCTACCATGTTAGCAGTTGGATGTTATTTAAACTAACCTGAAACTGCTCTAAAATTAATTTAACAATTAACCTTCCGTAATATTGTTCAAAATGCACCATAAAATAAGAGACTAGGAGAGCGACAATACTTATAGTCACTACCAGCAGTAGGCTTCCTGTTTTCTTTCCTGTTCTTGGTGTGCATCAGCACCCTGGTTCTACTGGTTAGTAAATGTAAACTCCTCCACTTGTGCTGGTCTCCACTGAGCGAGAGCTGATTATGTGGCTTTCTACTGCTGTATCTATAAGGCTGGGGCTTAAACTTCACCTCTGTGATGACTTGTGTGTGGATAGAAACATATCTGCGAAGATCTTGTTAGCTGTGGAGTTGAAGCTTAAAATATGCTAATATTCTAGTATTTTACTAAAAAATTGGAGTATTTTGGAGGCTTTTTTTAGCATCAGGCAAAGTAATTGAGCCAATGAGTTATATTTTAGCTATCTTTTTAGGACTCTGACTCACAAGATTTTTATGATTCGTATGAGCGTGATTTAAGAGGTACTACCTTGCTCCACTGCTAAATGTTGTTCTCCCATGACACAGGCAGTGTAATGGGCAGTGTATCTTCTTGGCCTCCACAGTTCATGACCTAGCATATTAGCTTAAACTGCCATTGATTTCAGTTTACATTAGTACTCTGGGATTTGAGCTCTAGTGACTGTGCTGACGCACCACCTGCTCTACCATCTTTGTTGTGTTGGTATAACCTCTAGCAGAGGTGGTGGGCAAAGGTCTGGGGTGGGTAACCTTGTCATATTTGGCTGTGGCAACTGACAGGGCTTGTGATTTAGATGTTAATAAATGCGATGGAGAGGAGGTATTTCCCCCCAGGGGAGGGGGACACAGGCCTTGAACAGAACTAGGAAAGCTTGTACCTGTAATCTCTTCTTCCCGTAGTGACAATAATAGTTTGTATTTTAATCCAGATTAGAATTGTAGGTCTCCTTGGCTTTCCCTGCCATGTCAAACAGATTTTCTTTCTAAGTGGTATTTTATAGTTAGCTTCAGCATTTAAAAAAAAAATGCCAAAACCCAAATGCCCCAAAACCAAAAAAACCCAAACAAAAAAACCCTCCCCCAAATCCAAATAACTCCCCCCCTAACCTGGCAACTTTCCACATCTTTGAATTGTCCTTTTCTGTTTCAAACTGTAGTTAAGCTGTTTGTAATTATCTTTTTTCTGTTGTTGTTTTTCATTTGTAGGAGGAGGTGGAGAGCTGAAGGGAATAACTTTCTCAAAACTGGTAAGTACTTCTTCCCAGGGCTAAGATGGTTTACCTAAGAATAGATGACATGAAGAGCTGGCATCCATTCCTGGAAAAGTTTAGTGTTTACTGAAAGCGAAATCCTATCTGTTCTTATATTCAGAAATTAAATCTGAAAAGTAAACGTTACTGATGGAAGCCCCAGTCCTATAAATAAAACCACTGTAGGGCTGAGATTTGGGCCCAAGGGTCTGTAAGTACAGTGGACATTTAAATTAATCTACTAAAAAATAATAATGTTAAATTTTTATTCTGTGTAATGTGAAAAACAAATTTATTTGAAGGGATTTTTTGCACAGAAAGACTTCTGTCTAAAATTAAGCTATTCGGAGTCCTTCCATACATGCAGAAGGCATTAATGGCTTTTGTGTGGGTCCTACCTTTGTTTTTATCTTGTCAGCTGTGTTTCTAGTGTAGTTTCCAAAATAGCCATAGTTTAAATAGCTTTGTGATATTTTAGATGTTCTGATGTGGATTGTATTTAATTGAGATAATAATAGAGAAGTGTTAATGCACTTACGTGATTATTGTAGAGTTTAAGGTTTCATTCAGTCTCTGAATATTTATACAGTATATAAACATCTACTACCTTAACTGCAGTGTGTTGGGGTACTTAGATCTGAGTATGAAATTTTAAGTCTTGAAGCAACCACGTGAGATATAAGGGATTATTTGTAACAAATGCATGCCAGCAAGAAATCAAATAGAGGGTTGCTGCTTCCCAATGCTTGAAATCAATCCAAGGAATGGCAAATTTACCTCTTGCTCTCAGTGTTCTTTCTGGCTGAGGCTTGGAAGTATGTCTGGATGTACAAGAGATGCGTGTACTCCACAATCCTTTGCATTCCTTTTGGAAAATCACTGATTCTCGCATTGAACAAGGCATTTGCATGTTTTCCTTTAAAAACTAATGGGATGAAGGATATTTGCAGACCAACCCATCCATGCTATTTCAATCATCTACAGGCTTTTTAATTAAAATAATTCCACTGTCATAAGAGTAAAGTGGAAAATGCAGTATGTTTTGTGATTAATCCAGGGATGGTTTTATATGTCTTTGGATGTGGTATTCTAGGTAGTTTATAATGCCACTGGACTTAAGTTTTTAAATCTTCCCTTGAAGTTTAGTCTAAAAGAATAGATGTTCAAAAATACTCAAGATTTTTGCGCTCGTAAAATGTGTGTGACTACTTGCTTATATAGTTCTGTACCTGCTTTCAAAGGAAATATTAGCAATATTTAACCAGCTGCCCTCATAGATATTTCTAGACATTATTCTACGTAAAACAGAAAAATACAGTCTAGGATTTGTTGGATGTAAGGAATGATAACTTTTTTTTTAAATTAACGTTGGAGAAGTGTTTAAGGTACTCCAGAGGAATTTTGGACAGGGATAACTTTGGATAGTTATTCCTGTTTGGGAAGGAAAGCTACAAGTGCATGTTCTAGAGTGTTTCAGTTCTAGAGGGGTACAACCAAATAACAACTTGTATATATTTCGTATTCAGAAATCAGCAACTTGACCACATTTTTAAATGAACATCTTATTTAATGTGTTCTCCCACCCCACCAATGATTTGAATGCTTAGAACACTTCAGAACCTTGTAATAAATTCTGTGCTGTCCTTTGCCTGTTTCCTTGTCTTTAAGGTGGTGGTGATGCATGCCTCAGCTGGGCTGGCATGCCACATATATGGTATCTTATTTGTAATTTAACAAAGTTCTTATAATTGCTTATCCTGGTTCTTTTTTACCAAGGAGAACACTGGTGCTGCTAGCTGACCAATACAGCGGCTGGCAGAGGTGATTGCCAGGGATCATTCTTTACTGTGTGGCCTTCACTGATGAAGCAGTGTTAGTTTCTCTCTCCTTACATGTCAGACACTTAGTTTTTGAAGAGGAGGTTGTTCCCTATGTTTAAAATGTGCTTCAGTATAACTTGCTTGGCAGAAGGTAATTGGAAGTAAATGATACTGCAAAGTGAGTTTCTCTGAGGCTATAATGGGAATGCTGGAGGAGGGGAAGTAGGAAGGAGTCAAGAGTTAGAAAACCTATCAAAAAAAAAAAAAGAATAAAGATCAAAAGTTTGTTAATCTCTTTTGCCTTTTCTTGGAAGCTTCAGTCTTATGAATTGAAATTAATTCCTCCAGGATGTTATAGTATGGCACCTGTTTCAAATTTATCTATATGGAAGGAATAAATTCTGAGGAATTGCAAAATCTGCTAACTTTTTAAATTATAATGAAAGAAAAATCTGAAATTGTAACATATTTTGGGGTGGAACTGAATGATTGGTATGTTACTAGAATTGTTTTGGGTTTTTTACTTACTTTTCACAATATGTATTTGTCAATACAACAATGGATTACATTAGTTCGTATCTACACCCCTGTAAACATGGGCTGAGCAACCACTTGCTTCTGCAAAGCACTAACACTTTTTTCTTAAACCTTTTAAATATTAATTTTGAAAAATCTTTCTAGCTGTTCAAGGCATCTATGCAATCAGGTTGGATTAGTTTTTATGAACCATTGATACTACAATTTCTATCTGTCAAATTAAGGTATGCATTAATAGTAGTTGCTCAATCTTTGTGGTTTTTTTTTTTTTACGCAAGTACAGTGTTATTTTTCTCGTGGACTAGTACTGGGCTTTAGTCACATGTATTAAAGTTAAGCATATTGTTCACATTCTCAACTGAGATAACTGTCTCTTCTGCTGTTTTGCACTTAACTTTAAAGTTAATATGTAGTTACAGAGTGATACTAGCTATTCATCATGAGTGCCTTCTCATTCATTGAAGACACACTGAGAAAGAAACTATGGCCATATCTGCCTGTATCTCTACCCCAAAATCGCATTTCCAAGGCTTATGAAAGACTTTTTACATCTGCAGTGGGTTCCAGTTTTCATTAGCCAGTCTCCCACGTGGTTTTCTGAAGCATGGTTTCTTTTGAAACTGCAATGGTAGGGACTTAATGCAGGCTATAGTTGTTCTTGTCAGTGAGTGGAAGTAATAATCCAGGATTCTGTTTTCTCATTACTGTTTGTGGTAATAGAACAGGGAACTATATGTAATTTCCATGTATCCCTTGATACAAATTACAATTTTATAGAGAGTAGTGCTGCAAAGGCAGCTGTTTTCGCTCATCTGTGTCACATGTGGGAGAGGCCCTTGCAGAAGGTCATTTCATGTGTTGACTAGAAACTCTGATCAGGCCTTTGTTATTTAAATAAGTAACTTTAAGCTAACAGCAGACAGCACTGACAAAGAATGAATTTAAATATAATGCGTTTTAAGACCCCTTTATAGTCTTCTCTTTTTATAACATGTTTCTGTTTGGAAAGAGAAACAATTAATTTAAATAAACAAAACAAAACCAACCCCCAAGCTCTTTATTTTCAGGAGTTCACAAACTTGTCCAGCACTTCAGTTTACTGTAGTGAGACAATGTTAAAATAAAATTCTGTAACTTATGGGAATTATTCTCTTTTTACAGCCTACATGTCTAATCTAAACTGTCAATATCCTTTTGAAAACAATGAAGTCTCATTATGAAGGCCTCTGAGTTGGCTACAATACCTGTGCAATAATTGTGAGCAATTTTCAAAAAATAAAAAAATAGGAACTATTTTAACACTCCAGGAATTCTTTAATATGGGGTGTCTGCATGGAAAAGTGGCTGGAAAGATTGCTGTATAACGTTTTCCGATGGCTTTTATGTGTATAGATAGATTTATAGATGTTTTTATACAGGTTCCATTGTGATTTAAGCATATGGGATAGACAGGAATCTTAATCCTGTTTCAGAAGCTGATACTTTTAATGTATTTGTGAACAAAAATATCTTGTCCAGCTTTCAAGGCTTTTATAAGTATGGCTGATAATACTTTTCTATGTCAGAGGTTGGGGGCATTAATTTGTAGTACAAGTGAAGATGGTAAACTCATACTCTTGTTCTAGAAGTAGAATTCCAGGATTAAAAGGATTTTAAAATTAATGGCTTTGAAAAAGTCTTGTGCTGCGTTATATCAATCTTGTGTTCCTTCAAAATAGGTTTCAACTGAAATGAGTAACTCAGCACAAACTTTAGGCAGTGGGTTATTGGTATATTAATGTTGTTCTGTCAACTTGCATGCAGACCATCCCATCTAAGAACAGCTCGATAGTATCATGGAAGTATGTTAATGCAGTACGTTGTTTAACAACTTACTGCTGTTTGGGTTACAGAATTTTAGTCTCCAGAGTATTTTCTCATCTACACAGATTTTTAAAACATTCTCGGTGGTTAAATTTTCTAATTTAATATGCAACAGCAATAGGATATTGGTAGGAAATAGCTGCCTGCAAACTAAGATAAGGGGCAAGTATGTCAACTTTGGGATATGTGGGAAGTAACAAATTTGGCTTAACGACTCTAAGGCAGGCATTTTGTACAGCCTGCAGACTTCTTATGTTCGAAAGATTGTTTGTGTTTAGGCTGGAAAGCTGCAGTTGAATATAGTTCACTACTGAATTCCTGCTCTGTTGTAATCTCCTTTTTTCAAATTGGCTTCTGTCGTTCACTAACAAAAACAAAACCTTTATTTTTCTGTAGCACTGGTGTTAAAGAGGAAACCAGAAACTAAAGGCACTAGAATCAGCAAAGACACTTCTAGAGAAAGTGGAGAAGGTAGAGAATGGAGCTGCAGACTCTACAGGAGGCTCTGAAAGTGGAAATTCAGGTTCACCAGGTAATTTGTATTCTTTCATGCTTTATACTTTCAAGTAATAGCAGCATTAGTATTGCTGATAGTATTACTACTAATGGTAGCATTAAGTAATAGCTCTACAACTATAGTAATAATTGTTTTATAAGCTTGAAACTACTCCAGAATTTTATACTCTGCATTTTGACCCCACCACCTGTTGTTTTTTTAGAAAAATCTACATATCAGGCTGTGGGTGGGGATTTTTTTTTTATTTTTATTTTTTTAATATTTTGTAGCAGTGATAAAAACGTTCTGAAAACTCTTTAAGTTCAGCAACTTCTGTCTGGAATGTTTTTCTGACGTTCTGAAGCCAACTTCAGTATTCAGTTGGCAATGGAAGAATACAGTGGAGGAACTTTCAGGCAAAATGTGTATGGTGCTGCATAGTCTCATCTGGTTCTTCTCTTCTGGAGTGACTTCATTTAGTACCTTCTAAACTTACATAGTTTTGCTAACCAAAACCTTGTAGTGCATGGGCTCAAATTCTTACACGTTGGGTGTTTTTACTGGTGGCCTGTCCAATACTATATGGCAGTAGAGTTGCAGTTTGCAATTCTGTTACATACAAATGAGAAATATTAAAAATAATAATAATAAAACTTAATTTAGTAAATGTAAGAGGACATATGCATATTAATTCTTGGAACAAAATTGTTACAGCCATAAACAGAGTAGCTGCCAACTTAAAATGTTAAATTTATCAGTGAGACCTTTTCTAAAGACAGTTCTCCAAGTATTTCTGTTGGATGTCTGAAACGCGCAACTGTTACACAGTGGATTCAAGAAATATGTGATAGGTTACACTGATCAGTGTAACCCATCATACAAAATTTGGAAAACGTTTCCAAATAGCCTGGTGACTTGTTTAGACAAGTGTTCTAGATGACTTGTTCAGGAGTTGCTGCAATGATGAGCATAGTGCAGGAACTTGAATGGGTGGATTAGTAAAATGAAGCTATGTTTGCTTTAACAAAATATAACTTTCAGCAAGGGAAAAAAGCTTGAAAAAGCTAAAGATTAATTTCCAGAACTACATACAAGTATTTGCTCTCCTCAGAAACTGCAAGGCCCTTGCATTCAAAACTTCAATGAAGTTTTGTTATGGGGGTAAGGAAATTCAGAAATTACCCATGGCATTTTGCTGCAGAAATTAAAATGTTTAAGGCCAGTGAGTATTTTTTTCCAAGTATTATCTGCTCTATGGTGATCAGAGCACTAGTCATACTTGTGTTTGTATAACAGCATTTACTTCTTGTGTGTATCTTCATTCCCCTTTATGCCTAAACTAACCAAAAATTTTAAGACTGCAAATTTTGAATAATCTTTAGCATATGTTCATAATGATGATGAACAGGGATGGAGACTGGAAAATGTCCCAAAAGACTATTTTTTTTTTAACAACTTCAAGGTTTTTTTGACCCTGTTTGCCTTAGCTTTGTCCAATCTTCATTAAAAGTGAGCTCTGCACTGAAGTCAACTTTAATTAAATTTGAGTTTAGTTGGTGAAACTAGTCAAGCCATTGTATCAGAAGGTTGTCTTTTTTTCTTCAAGATACTGTATATTCCCATAATTAAGGCTAAGAACAAGTCTAAATGTTTACAGTGGAAAATAACACTTGTAGCAACATGTTGGGTGCTTCCGTAAACTTCTCTTGAACTGTGCGCGGGTGGTTACTGCTGTGCTTGTCAAATGGCCACTGATAGAAATGAAACTTGGTTTTGGCACAAAAAGAAAGAAATCTTCAAATGAAATGCTTGAACTGTATTGTGTATCTTTGAATTTTGTAACTTAGAGATACAATATATCCCTTCTTTCGGCAGTGCTCAGGATTTGTGGAGAATTGTCTCACTTGTTATCTTTTACTTATCTAGTATTTCTTTTTCTGAGGACTCTCTGAAAAAGCTCGCCAGCACTCATACAGTCAGAGTTTATCATGCCCTTGTAAGTGGTGGACAGGTGTCTAATGAGCATACAAAGTTCAGCTCTGCACTGTGAGCAAAGCCTCCCAGCTTCCTCATGCAGTGTGTTACCTGTGACTGCTTACGTAGCTGTAGAAAGTGATGCTCAGTATGACTATTTTTGTTTGTAGAATAGCTCCTTGTTTTCTGCATATTCCAGTTTACCTCCAGAACTCTGTCCGAAGCTTTGATGCTGCTGCTTTGGCAAAGTGTATCTTAAACTACCAGTAAGGACCCAAAGGAGGTGTTTAGTTGTTTAGAAAAAGCTACTTTTTTTTGTTTCGTTTTGATGATTGAAGAATCCTCCATACCTGAAGTCTGACCAGGTCACTTGCTGTATCAGGGTACAACTTGAATATTCAAATATCTTCCATGTCAAAGCTATATTGCTTGTCCTGAGAAGAGATGCATCAAATCTAAGTAGTTCATTCTGCTACTGTGTTGACTTAATTAAGGTTATTTTGAAACAGTCTGCTCTTCATAGTTTTGATCACAAGAGGTGTTAAGGGAGTTATATTTAGCTATTCTCACAGAAGGGTTGGGTTTTATGGATGACTCCTTGAGCTGATGCATAGAAAGAACCTAAAACATCCTTTTCTTTCTCTCATTTTGTAGCAAAAAGATCAGTAGGTTTTAAAATATCTTAAATTTAGCTTGCATTTGGGGTCAGTGCAAAAGAACATTATTTTTTTTCTTATGATTGGATGACACAGTATTGTGTGATCCATAAATTTAGCAGTACTTTACGAACAGTTTACAGTCACTGACTGTATTGTCTTATGACTGAGTCTGTACAAGCACTTTGCATAAAAACTAAGATTTATTGCTTGTCAAACTCCAATGTGGCAGAAAGCACCAAGGAAAAATAAGCTAAGCATGTAAGCAAAAGGGTAACATAGCACCTTACCTCCTGTGACACTGAATGGCAGCATGACGAAACAATAATATTTAGTGTAGATAAATGCCAACTGATGCACTTCGGAAAAACAGTCCTCGTTTTACATCTGCAATAGCAGGCTGTGAATTAGCTATTAGTGCTGCTGAAGGAGTTCTTGCAGTACAGAGTACTTGAATGTTGCATGCAGTTTTAAACTTTGTCTCCAGATGATAGAGATGAACTAGAGAAGTACAGGGAAGGGTGTTAAGAGTGAGCAAAGCAATGGAATGATTCGTGCATGAGGAGACTTCCAGTCTGAAGAAGCGATGACTGATGGAGGAATATGTGGTGTGGAAGAAATGTAGAAAGAAGATAAATAGAGAAACAGTCATAGAATATCTCGAGTTGGAAGGGACCCATAAGGATCATCGAGTCCAACTTGCAGCTCCTCTTGACTTGAGTCAAGGCTCATTTTCCATAGTTTTATTTGCCCTTCATGCTTGCATTATCAGGAGGCAGATTCAAAAGAAAAAGAAGGTCCTTTTACGTAAAAGTCCTGTAGTTTAACTTTGGAACTTATTGCCACAGAATCTTGAGTGTTTTCCTGAGTTCAAAAAGTAATTAAGGCAGATTAATGGAAGAAAAAAGTGTGTTACTAGCTATTAAACGTAAGACATAATCTTTGAAGGCATCAGAGATGTAAATTTCTGAAAGGTGGGATATAACACTCTATGCTTGTCCAGCGTAGACATGCTGATACCTCTGTTTGCTATTGGCTAGTACTGGAAAGAAAATGCAGCAGGTAAACCTGTGGTCTGATGCAGGATTATCTTTGTTTATGCTTTTTTTTTTTTTAAATTAATACCATTTTTAGGATGTGAAATAAAATAAACTTATAATTAGGTGACAAAATCTGAATTCTCTGACTGGTATCAATTCAGGCGGAATGAAACATATATTTTTCTTGCTTGCTTTGCCCTTCTGTTTCTCAGTCCTTTTCCTGATTCTGATGAGGAAATGGGGAAGAAAGTACAGACTTTACATTGTTATTTGCATGTGTGGAAAGGACATGGCAGTGTGATGAATAAACGAGGCTGTAACCAAAAAAGAAATTGGGAATTTTTGGTTTGCATTGCTTCATTCTGGGCTCTGGTTTTCTTTGGTGACAGCCTGGTAACTTCTTCCTTGCTTAGCAATAGACAGCATTCTCCTGCAGCTGCCTGAAGGAAGTGAAGGAGGAAGAATAGTGAATGGTAACCATCTGTCTGCTTTCCCTTGGATGTGGAGGGCATCTCTTCTACAATGATCTCAATCTCTCTCTGAAGGAGAAAAGTGGCAAAGATACTTGTGAACATGGGTCTTCCATGTGGTACCAGCCAAGCCAACATACTGGCGGACCCTTAGTACTTGAAACATTCTGCTCTTGAATATACAGACAGCTTTTGTGCCTGCAGTGGTTATCAGCGATTTGTGTTTCTTGTGACTGCAAGCAAAGGCGGCAGCAGTTCTAGAGGAGACACAGCTATTAAATTATCTTACCCAGCTGGCTGAAATTGTCTTTAAAAGGCATCACTTGTTCAAGAGCTGTTTGAGAGAAGGAGCAAAAGTGGTGGCTTAGTGCAGTGGTTTTACCATATTAATAAGAATGGGTTTGAAAATTATATAATACTGGATTCCAGGCCTTGCTATTGAAATGCTGGAAACTGAATATTTTGCTTTTACAAATGTTCTTCAAAAATGTTGAATTTTAAACTGTTCAACAAGATCTGTAATGAAAATCTTCATTGTATTGTTGCATCTTTTTTCTTTCTAGAAATTGGTTGCCCAAATGAAGCAAGATCCGCAGGTAAGTATTTATTTTTATATTGCATTATTTACCTTAAAAATACAGGAAATAACAGTGCATGAAGCTTGAGAATTTTAGCTATTTCTTGATCATGTTCTTGCCTGCTAACACAGTGTTTAGAAGAAAACCATTATGAACAAATCTTTAAACAATGACTGTTGGATAGTTTAAAAAAACAAAACAAAACAAAAAAACCCTATTGCCTTTATGGAACTTTTTGCCTTGTATTCTTAATAGTTTAAATCAGGTGACTCTTGTGGGCTGTGGTGCAGTTCAAACATGCAGTAAGTTTCTGATTCTGTTAGGAGCTGCTCTTTATAAAATCTGCCATTACTTGAATTTGCTTTTTTCTTTTTTGATTATCAGAAGGTTCACAGTTGTACGAGAAGAGATAGGATATTCTGTCCAAGAAATTTGTCCAAATAGTGTAGCTTAAGGCTGTGTTCGGATTGCCTGTCTCAGGTATCCAACTTCAGCACTGTAGTGTCCACAGAGTGGGCACTTGGCCTTGGGGTGTTTCAGAGCTACTGAAGTTGGATAACTGGACTCCTTGCATAGGCAGCTGAAGTCATCCCTTTCCCAATGATTGTGTAAGGAGACTGGGTTATCTTGTACAGCAACTGAGCACTCCAGTGTGCTGAATGGGGAGTTGCGTGGAGTTCTCTAACCAGTCTGTAATTCTGAGTAGGGGGATAAAGGCAGCTTACTTGAAGCTTGCTATTAAGTGCTTCCACCCCCCTACAATACTAAATGCCCTGTAATTTTCTGAGCGTATATTTTTCTGGGCTCAGTGGAGTGGGAAGACAGCTTTTTGTAACAGTCAAATAGTTAGACCAGGGAGTGGGGTGGTATTGGAAAAAATCTGCTTTCTAGAACTTCTGATGGGATTTGGGTAAGGTCTACTACTCTTACTTGTTGGGCAAGTCTGCTAATGATTAGCCTACAGAGCAATCTGCTTTCAGTTCATACCTGCTGAAGGCCAGAAAATGGTGCAAGTAGCCATGCAAAGTTCCTGGAGCCAGAAAGAGTAAATCTGGTCCCTGCTTCCAATGCTCTTAATGAATTTTTATGCCAGATTGATAAGCGGAAACTAGAAGGGAGGATGACTGGTCAATATCTGGTTTTGCTAGAATTGTGTGTATATTGGAGAAGACTATCTACAAGCCGAGACTGGAATGCATTTCAAAATTGTGTGGAAGAATATAAAAATAGGGAAGTTTTCCTGAGCATGAAGTTCCTGTAACAACATTAGTCCTATGTTTTAATATTTCTGTGTAGCACAGCAAACCTGTGTAATCTAATGTAGAGTTTACAACATAAATGAGAACAAAAAAAGTGGAAAAAGAGAAAAAATGCAGGGAAGCTCACTTCCCTGTCACGTTTCTGCAGAGCTTCACAGGCTTTAAACTGTGGACAGATTTTTTTATTTTGTTTTATTTTTAGTAGGAAAGACATAGTCCTGGTAAAAAATTGTTTTCTGACTGCATCGCTATAGTGATGCTTATGGCTTTGAAATCTTAAAGTGCTGTTGTAAGCAAAGTGCTGATATGAACGATGTGTTAAGGCAAATGTAATTCTCTTAAATACAGCTAAAGGTATAAACATACACGGAAATGAAGACTTAGATATGTTTGCCTTCATTTGACATGTGTGTCAATTAAGATTTAATAGATATGTTTGCTGATGCTCTACTCAGTCAAATGTATGATAATATCTTTGCGTAAGTAGCATAGGTGAGAATGCTTTAGGTAACGTACCATAGCATTCTATTGTATACAATATGATACTATTGTATTATATATTAACAAATGTTTCTCATTTAATTTGTAAGCTTGGATGAAATGTACAAATGTGATTTATAATGTGTTAAGCACTAATGGATGTTTTAATGAAATCTTCATTCCAAACTGGGTTGTATCTCTGAGTGCTAGAAAGGTCCTCTGATTATTGCTGCACTCAGTGACTTAAATAAGGCTTTGTTGGGCCTCTTGAATTTTATTGGCTGTACATCCAGAGGTGCTGTATTTCTAGTACACTATGCAAAACAAAACAAAAAAACAAAAAACCCACCTTCCTGCTACTACTCTATGTTAACAAATGGAATATCTTTCTCACAGATATTTTTTCTTTCTAATCAGAACGCTGATTTGAAGAAACAGCTTCATGAACTTCAAGCCAAAATCACAGCTCTGAGTGAGAAACAGGTAGGGAAAGAGAGATGTATTGTTAACACCCTGTTCCAAAGAGGTCTCTTTTCCCAGCTTCCAAGAAAGCTGCTAAATTTTTATGTGCAAAAATAAGTGTGGGCAACCAGACATTTTTGATTTTTATTTGATTTCTCAACAAAAGATAGGTCAAGTTATTGTGAGTCTGTCAAACAAGCAGCTAGTATAATGAGTGGAAGCTATAGCAATTTTTCTTGTGTTGAAACAAATGTGTTATATTAAGGGAGCTGGAAAAAGGAATTAATTTTGTCACTTCCTCTGTTATTATCTTGAAACTTACTCTAAACCAGACCATTCTGGTTTAGACAAATCTTTAGATTTTGTCTTAGTTGGCCCACACTGTGCATCTGGATGAGTATGCTCGAATTTTTTGTGTCTGGACCAATTAAATTCATGTCAGTTACGGGTACCTAATAGACAATTTGGAAATCAGTTGTGTGTTTTTACCATGATAAATTATACCACAGTTGTCTTACGTTTGCCATTTGGTAGGAATTCTTTTTGACACGTCTAAAGTATGAGTAATAATTAGAACTGAATGCTTAATAGAAAGATTGTAAAACTTGAAGACGCGTCTTATGGGTAACTAGAAGAAAAATAAGTTTGAGAGATCTACAAAACTTGTTCTCACTTATGTTTTTAAAAAACAAAGCAGCAACACACACAAAAAACCTCATACACAACGTCCCCCAAAAAACTAAACTGACTTAAGTAGTCCCTTAATTGTATTGCTATTATGTCAATAACAGAACCAAATTAGGTCATTTGATAACACCTTTGAAGAGGGCAAACATTTTAGAACGTGTGTATAGGTAAGAATATAGTTATGCATCAGTGTCACATCTAGATACCTGCATTCATCTGTTATCTGCTGTGTTCTGTTTTGAGAATTACCTTTCCTAAGGAAATGGGCAGACAGTGATTACACTTATCTAGAAATTTTACTAAAAAATTATAGTATGTTTTAGTGGTGGAACAGTGAGTCTGGGAAGGAACATGTAAGGATGATAAAGAAAATGATTTTTTAATGAGAATACTAATTCAACAAAAACTGAGGTTTTGCTGATGTGATGGCATCCCTCTCTTGAAGATGATTTATTCTCTAAAACCAGCATGAGCCTCTGCATGTGGCTATGTCTCACAGCAAGCAGCTCCAGAATTCTCTGGTAAGCTCTGGAGGCCCATGGTAATTTCAAAATTAGCTTGCCTTGATGCCACGAAGCAAGTCATACTGACTACCACTTCACATGATCAGCAGGGACAAGGCAGTGAGATAGTGAAGGGAAGGTAAGAAAGAAGTAAGTATATCTTACTGTAACTTGTAAACTTGGATTCATAACTCTTTAAAGTTACATTACAGTGGTCTATACTAACATGTATTTAAATTACCCATCACCTGAAATGCAGCTGTATCTTTTCTGCTGAAAATTACAGCTCAAAGTAGTAAAGCACACTTGTTCATGGGGATGAACATGGGCTAAATTTCCAAAAGACTTGGAAGTAAAAGTCAGAAACTAATTTTTCAGCCCCATAGCGAATATAGTCAATATGAACTCACAGTCCAGTTTCCTTCTTTGTATTTTTATGGTTTTGATTATCAGTAGAACAGTGAACTTATCTATGATTGTTGAAGTTTTAGTATTTTGTAATATCTGCCACTGGACCGCAGACCTGCCAGTGTCCCAGACAATAGTGTTGTTAAAGTAGTACGGCTGCTAAAATGCAATGGTCATGGCAAATTGAGTTCTAGAAGGAAAGCACACAACTTCCCAATGCAGAGAAATGCTCACTACCTCTTATTTGTAGGAATCTGTTTTATAGACATCTGTGGCTTAGCAATACAGAGTTAAGCAGCATTTTAGAGACTACAACAAAGCCCTTTTTTCTGTTCTCACTTTCATTTTTCCTTAGGAAAAATAATTACTATCAATTGTTTTATGGGGAGAATATTATCCAACAACTTAATTTTCACACAGTGTGGAGAAACATGCAGTTTTGCATAGTAAATTGTGCAGTGCATTTCTTAAGGAAGAGTGCAACACGTGTTATCTGTACCTGTTCAGAGCCAAGTAAGTAGTCTTGATGTCTGATGAATAAACTCTGAGGGCTTAACTCCACTGTGGACAGTTACAGGAGGCATAATTGTGTCTGTTTGATTAGTTTTTCACACTTCATTAAAAGCTTAAGTTCCAGCCTGTGTGGTGTCCCTATTCGGAGACAGTGGCGTGGAGCTGAGACCCTGGTGTTAGAGAGGCAGAATACTGAGGTATTTCTGGCTTCTGAAATATTATGTCAGCCTAGTGTACCATTTTTCTTTGCCCTCTTATTTAATAAAGTTACATGAAGACTTGTGCAAGAACCAAGCCAGTGGTAGGTTAGCTAAAAGCTTTTAGTTGCTTTAGGACTTCTCTCCATTTCTGAAGCATCGTGAGAGTAGTGCTGACACTTGCTGCCAGTCGCTGCAGTGATTCGTAGTGGCTTAGGTTTCTTGCTGAGAATTAATGACAGCTCTGTTCAGAAGTTTGTGAAATTGAAGAGATCTGGCAAAGTACAAAAAGAAAGCAAGTAGGCTGTGCAGCGTGTACGCTTAAACCTAAAGGAATTTGTTAGCTGATGCACGGTTAAAGTGTTACAGTGTAAGATATGTCATATGTTCATATGTTTTTTGAAAATGTAAAAGAGGTGAAAATAAATGCTTTGATTTGTTTCACCTGAGAGATGATGTAGCAGTGTATGCTGATTGCGTTATCATATGGAAGAAAACCTTCAAAAAAGAGAAAAAACTTATGTGAACATAATTTGCATTTAAAGGGCAGTAAACATGAATCCTTCAGAAGATCATTTTCCTCTGCTACTCTCTTTGTTATTACCACAGAGTTCTAAACTGCGTTTACCTTACTTTTCTAATCCGTGGGCAATAAGGTGAATTCAGTTTAACAGTCTTGTTCCTCAGCTGTGTGGGTGCTGCAGTTTGGAAAGCCTGAATGCATTGGTTTTAAAACTGGTTTCTTCTTTCTTCCCCCATCCTTCTTTTCAATAAAGAGAAATCAAGAGTAACTTTTTGCAAAACAGTTTTAATTGCCAAATCTAAGCTTGGGTTGTAAATATGAATTCTGTTGCTGTGTAGCACTGTTTTTTATTATATTTTCACATCTTTGTAAGAAAATCATGGTCTTAACACCCTTTCCTTCACTTTGTATTCTATGATAGTGTCTTCCTTTGGTATTCTGTTTTGTAGACTTTTACCCACAATTACCTGTCACTACTCAGCTCTTGTCTAGGTGAAATGTACTCCTTATGATAAAAAAACCATAAAGAATGTATTCTTGAATTTTTCCATGAGGAAGTGTATCAGTGTGTACTTTTTTTTACTTTGGGGAGGTGGGGTGGAGATTGTTACCAGTGACACTGGTGAAAGACTGAGGTAGAGCAGGGCTAACATAAAGGAGCAAGAGGGATGTAATCTTGAAGTAACACCTTTTTTCTGCTTCTTTCCCTCCATAGTTAATTAAAAAATTATAATATGATCTTGCAGATATAACATTCTTGAGTATGTATCATAACAGTACTTTTTTCCAGTGACAAGGAAGAGGTCGTCTTTATTTCACTAAAAATTGTAAAGAAAGAAGTGGGCAGCAAACAAGTGCTTTTTAGCAATATCATGTCAAATACAGAGGAATTTCTACATCTGTCCTTACTACAATTTCTTGGAGAAGTTGGAGCATTCTGTCTTAAATGTGGAAGAAAGCTTACAGAAATAGTCTTTTGACCTTATGGTAAACAGGTGATGGTGGTAAGCATATACTAAAGAAATCATATGGCTCTTTCCGCTATATTTGAAAATAAAATGAAAATGTCTCTTACTGTAGTTGCACTGAAATTCATTGAATCTTCAGAAAACAGTCTTGTGAAAACTCGACTTGTATTCTAATGCATTTGCTCTTGACATGGAAAGAATAAAGTGGATCCCTTTGTTACTTTGAATTCTGAAGAGCTGTGTACACTTGTAGGGAAAAGTACTCAAAAATAGTTCTTATAGGGATACTTGTGTTTTTTATTTTTCGGGGGGGAAAAGTTTAACTTTACTGTGAAGAATAGTTGAAACTGTAGAATATCATCAGAAAAAATGCATGCTATAAAAGCAAGTTTATCTCTATTATGAGTAGGCAAATCTAGTGACTTTTGCTTGTATTTAAAGTTTACAGCAAATTGTGGTGGTTGAGGTTATTCTAAATCCTTTATGTTCAGGGTGAGACTCCTTTTAATGTTGGCACTAAATAGCAAGTAATGAGAAAGGGGATTTGGGGGGGAGATTAAGAATGGTAGTGTAGTTTAACCATGGCTTTGTGTAGTTGAACAAATGTAAACATGTGGTTTAGACTGACAAAGGAAACTTGTTATTTAAGTCTTCAAAAAAACTGTCAGGAATAGGTTTAAGCATTAATGTTGCTATATTTATTACAGGTACCATAACTGAGTAATGAAAAGATTGGTAATGTGCATAAATTCATCCTGTGAGACTGTTCTTCTTGAACGCTTGTCAGTCATAGTAAAGGTGAATTTTTATGGAGGCTTTTTGAACACATTATCAGAAAATTGTACCCGAAACATGTTCCATCTATTCTGTAAAGAGGAAAGGCAGTGTTTTGGTGAGAGGAAAATAAGTGCAGGAAAGCTAGAGAGCAGGAGGGAAACTGGGTACAGTTAAGGGGTAGAAAGGAGCACTCTGAAATGCTTCTGCATGAGAAGGTAGGCAAGATATGCCTGTATGCTGTAGATACAGCAAATGAATACCATGACAACTTTAGGGCTCAAAATCTGGAAATAAACAATGAAGTCAGTCACTTCTCACTCCTGCCAGTTTTGTCTGGAGTTTCTAATACCTCCTTTCCCCGAGATCCATCAAGGGCATATTAAAATGCCAGTTCTGTCAGTAATGGAGGAAGTGTGCAAATATGCCATATGAATGTGTAGCAACTAATAACTTGAGGCAGGTAATGCTTAATTTCAGTTCCAGTTGTTTGTATTACTAAACATCTGTCTTTTTTAAGTAAATGGCATGATTGATAAAGATACGCTAATTTCCATGTAACTGCAAGCATCCATTTATGCCACTGTTTATAAAGCAGTCTTAAAATACATGAAAAACAATTTTGCACCTTCCCAAAGTTTGGGTTTAATGTTGAAACACTGTAGTGATACACTTAGCTCTGCCTCCATAGTTGACTATTTGTAGATTCCTTTCTTAGGTGGTTTGAAGTAGTCACTCATTTTTCCTGTGAAAAAGATACTGGTCTGTCTGGACGTAAGGAGGAGTAAGTTAACTGCCTCTGTGAATCGTCAGAGCCTTTTGAACCCTCTGATCAGCGTGAACAGCACCTGTTCAGAAGGTGAATGTTTGTTTGAGAAATCTGCATGAGCTTACTATTTTAATCTTTGGTATTTGTTTAATTTGCATCCAGATACTGTGTGAAAATGTGAATATAATGACTTCTCATTAAGTTATCATCTTCCATATTCTCAAGATATACTGGCTGAAGCAAATTTTGAATGTTGTACAGATGATTGTAGATAGGCAGAGTGCATGCATCTCTCCCTGCTGCCTCTTTTGCAAAACCGATGTTATAATTATTTGCATATGACTGAAATATTGCTAAGCTTTCTCAGACCTTTTGTAATGCTTAAATCATGATTAAACTCATTGTGGCATCTAAACTTGGATTTCCCGTTCTTCTCTTAATGTAACTCCACCTAGACTTCATGCTATGGGTTTGTGAACTTAGTTTTTGCATATCTAATATACATTAGCACTGGAGTAACTTAATTTAGGAAATGCAAGTGACAATTTCATTATATCATTAAAAAGAAGAAAAAACCTCCACACCTTCCCCCTGCTACCCTTCCTTTAGCACTGGCTCAACTTACAGTTTTTGAGTTCATGCTGTATTTAAGCCACATTTGGATGCAGCTGGAGAACTTTTTTAATTGAGGCTAGTTGGATATATCTTTCATCTTCATATAGGCCAGGGCATAACTCCAAAATAGCCTGCTCTGCTTGAAAATCAACACTGTAGATAGAAAATGGGCAGTTAAACTACAGTATTTCCTTGAAAATCCCCTACTGATGGCGAGAGTTGGTTATTAGGTGCTCCTGCATGTTTTGACTTGCTGGATGACCTCACACATCAGTAGTTATTTTAAGGCCTGCTATTCCCTTTTCCCTTTTATATTTGGAGGAAAGACAGGCGAAACATCTGGGATTTAGGATATTTTGTATAGCACCCTTGAAGGCGTCTTAGTTGGAGGCTGGGAAAAGGGATTAAATCTACTAATGAATTTTTATAAGTGAAAACAGATTAAAATAGCCCATTCTGCTCTGTTCTGCATGCCTCAGTGGAACAACCTCATGGACACAGAAGCAGTATTTTGATTTATTCCAAGTGCATCAGTGTTAGAAGGGGAATCAAATCCAGGGATCTGCTTTTCAGAGCCTTATGGATCTGTAGTTCCTATTGGAGTTGTTTTGTCCCTAGCTCTTCTGAAAACTGTGTTGAATTTTGGAAGGGAGAAGAGAGAGACAGTGCATCTAATGCTTAGAATACAGGCAAAAACTTGTCTTTGCCATTTGTTCTCTGCTGCCTGGTACTTGACTTGAAAATAAGCCACTTCCTAAGATTGTGCTTTTTTTGCACTATTTACTGAATGTACTACAGCTATGGGCTAAAATATTTTTATTAGTAAAGATTATCTTATTTAATGGTACTATGCCAAGAACAAGACCAACTAGGGTAGTCAGCGTTAGGTGGTATTTTCCAGTGTGTGGGTTACATATTATACCCTCATAGTGCAGTGTGGAACCACTCAGTTCAACTCCTCATGCTCATTTTTGAAAAGAACCAAGATGAATGTGATATATTGCATTGCTTCTGTAGTGCCAGTTTGGAATTGGTTTCTGTTAATTGTAGTGGCCTTTACAGGTGGACTGGGGGTCCTTTGTGGTGGACACTGGACAAATAAAGAGGAAATACACTTCCTGGAAGTGATTTAGAGAGAAGATGGCATACTAAAGAAGCATGAGAGGGCCAAATGCATGTACAGTTTTTATAAAAGTTTATTTTAGGGATTGACTTTTCTATTTGAATAAATGTTAACTGCCCTTACTGCTCTAGTCACTATGAGGGTTTCTTTCTCATTTTATTGTGGAGACTGATAGGCTTGGGCCTTGAAGGGCTTAAAGAGAGAACAAGCCTTAAGGATTAAAGGGAAAGAATGCCCTTGATGGGGTTTCAGTAAATCTCTGTACCTTCTTTTCTGTGTTGACACTGTTGTAGGGAGACAATGCAGTCTTCATCCTTAGGAAACATTGGTGTCCACTGACTTTATAACCTGGTATACATTTTTCTCTCCATAGAAATAATTAAGAGTGTTTTATGTTCTTCAAATGTGGGCCAAATAACTGTGAATTCTACTATTTGTGGGCATTATATATAATCAGTTTTTTTCAGTATTGTACTCATTTCTGGGTTAACTTTTAAAATACTTGTTCTGACTTTTAGAAACCCCCAAAAGTGTATCTCTTTGGAGCAACTTTTTCCTTGCTGTTGCATTGCAATACCTAGTTAGCAGAGACACTTGATGGGGTGTCAGGGAAGATAGGTGGTGGAGGCCAGATAGCGTGTAGGTTTTCTTGGGGTGTTTTTGTTTTAATTAGGTCCATTATATCTGAGTTTTTCTTATTTTCTCTCTCATTCTAAGTCTGTCAAAACTGGTATTGATGTGCAAGGTGTCTTTCTCAACTTTCCCCCCTTATCGTAATGTAACAGGTAGATTTAGGCAGTGGTGAGTGCAGAATTCTGACAGAAATTTTGCTGGAATGAAATTTGAATTACTATGGGGATCAAGAGAGAGGTAGAGAGTACTTCCCAGGAGGGACTTTAGACAAGAGAACCTAATTCTTACTGTCCTGTGTTGCATTTGTGAGGGCCCGCCCCTCACTCCACTGGCTATAGAAAACTTGTAGGAAGATTAGGCTTCAGTTAACTCCTGTGAGTTCATTACCTGTTCCCTACAACATTTATCTGATGGAAGAGAGTTCTTGTTCTATTCTTTATTTTTTTAATAGTGAGAAATTCGAAGTGTCTTCTTACAGTAGACTTTTGAAAGCTCGCAGGAAGAAAGCCCTTGAGTTGCCATGAGCATTTCTTTTTTGTCCTGTAAACTCCCTTCAAGGTTAGTTGAGGTGAGTTAGAAACAGTTAAGTAGTGATTTCTTTTTTTTTTTTTTCCCCTCTTCTTTCTCAAGATTTCCTCAGTAAAATGTTGGCGGTGTGTCATAGTAAATGGACACTAGTGTGTAAGAGTTGGACCCAGGCTGCCCTATGTAGCAAGGAGAAACAAGCCACTTTTTTCCTTACCCAATAAGTAAAACCTCAGTGATGGTGTTTGCACTGTTTATAGAAGGCAGAACTTGTTTACCTTATTTTTCCTTGAAAAATAAACAGAGAAAAATTACATAGGAACTCTAATATGTGATGTGAATTCTTGAGACACGTGCTTTAGAACTGCTTAATGTCCTGCAGAACAGTGAGTGGCTATCCTTTTATTTTAGACTTCCGAAAAGTTGAATACTTGGCAGTATTTAAGCCTGTGGAGTCTTGCTCCATATCCATGCACTATCTTTATAAAATGCTTCATTTTGGTTCTAGTATGGCAGCTTTTCAGAGCAGTGCTTTGTCCTTTAGACTTGCAGCCAGCCCAGAGCAGCGTGGAAGTACCTGATTGTTAGCAGCTTTCTACTGTCAAAAGCTCCACGCACACCTTTGGGCTGGTAACAAATGCTTCAGTGATCAGCTTGGACAAAACTACGTTCTCGAATTCTCCAACTCATTCTAAAGTTTGTCATATATCTCAAGAAACAGAAGTATCCCATTCTTCGAGTAAATCATTTGGGGGAAGCAGTTTTACAGCAGCCCAGAACACTAAGCTCCTAACATTTATCTGCTGGGCTATTAAAATTGTGTGGCCTAAAGGTACTGTGTTCTCTGTTTGAAACTTGGAAACAGAAGCAGCTTTTCAATTTCTAAGTTTTTTTCAAATGAGAATGACTTACTGGCTGTCCAAGATTCAGTTCAACCTGCCACGTAAGAGCTACTTTCTTAACATCTTGTCTTCTGTAATAGGCAGGAATCCTGCACTTGAAGGCTGGTTTGGTAGGTGTTTCTTCCATACAGTGAGACTCTTCAGAAATGAGTTGTTGGATTGGGATGCTTTAGTGTGTTGAAATTGTCTTCTTTAAATGGATAAAAAGCAGCAAAATCATGCTCTGTCTAAATGTTAGAATTACTTCTGCTGCCAGGCCAGAACTGGTACTTTAATACCTTAGGGAGAAAATGGCCCTCTGTAGGGGGACTGGGAGTCATCTAAGTGTCAAATAATTCTACTATTGTTTAGAGAACTGAATATTATTCCCTTCTTTTGAACTGCTACCCTGTTGTTTGGTTACTGATCAAGGTACTGTCATGTGGGACAAAAATTCATTGTAGGTCTGCTTTTAACATAGCTTTAGGAACTTCCGAAGTTACTGTGTAGAGGATTTTGGTGCACAATACAGTGCTGAAGTGGAGAAGATTCATTTTAATTGGATACTAGGCTTCTTTTTCAAAAGCAAATGAGACTAATTTATATTTATAGATACAGACAAATTATTTGAAAGATTTTGTCTTTAAATGCAACTTAGTGTATGTTAATTTCCTTTAAATAGTCACTTAGACATGACTATCACAAAATAGATTTGGAGTTTATAACAGTTTTCTTTATGGAGAACTGGTGAGAGACTTGATAATTTCTCCCAAATTACTTTTAAATGCATTCAAGTAGTTGCATAGCTTTTGTCTGACGGAGTTTCAAGAGTAAAAAATGAAATTTCTGCAAAGGTCTTAATTTTTGAGCAAAATACAATACAATTAGATGAGAAATGCGGGTACTACAAATTCAATTTTGATCTGTTAATGGAAAGATTTTTTTGAGAGGATTTTTAGATATGATATAAAGTTGTGTCTTCAGGAGGTATTATGAATTTGTAGATCACTTTGGATGCTTGAATATTATCTACACCCTGGAGTTTAGAGCAATGTGCATCTCCTGTTAACAGGAGCATTGAGTCAGGCCCTCAGTGGGTGTCAATTCGGATGTTAAAATCCAAGGAATCCTATGGCTAGAATCCAGTTAACTTAAAATATGAAGCCCTTTTAATTTTTAGCCTTGTCTCTATTATTATTCTTAGTTTAGTAACCTGAAGGCATTTAAATCCCACTTACATGGAGAACTATAAAGAGAAAACGCTTCAAGAACCCACAGAAATCAACACTTACAATGCAAACGTCTCTGGGCACTGCAGGATGTCAGGCAGACACACCAACTAACTGCAGGCAAGCAAAATGAATGGTGTGTTGGGCAAGCTAGCCTGTGAGCTGGACAAATCAGCAAGCAGAATATTTTTTCTGAGGTCACCAAAAATTGCTAGATGTAATGTCAGTCATAAAACTAAAGCACTTAGAGGAAATAAATAACCAAACATTTTTAGAAAGAGCTATGCTACCTGAATTTACCTTACTGATGCTCTACAATGCATTTTTTCCTGGATAAACCAAGTAAAAACACAGCTGATAGTTTTGTTGTGTGTTTGTTTGTTTCTGTAATAAATGCCAAATGCATTGCTTCTATCCTTTGCATTAGGAAGGTGCATTATGGTAATATAAAAATGTGTCGGGTTCTGTATCCCTAAACCTTATTTTTTCTGCCAAGAACACCGGCAATAATCTAAGTGTTAAGTAGGATGGCCCTGCAGCTGCAGAGGTGAGGCACTATGTGGGACACTAATACGGTGTACCTGGTTTTTATGTGGTAATATCACCTTGGACTGCAATATGGCAGTGCTAGGTTTAACTCCATGTATAATATGCTGGGGTTTACATTTGAATAGTAGAAGACAGTTATTGTCCTCATGTTCAAGAAGAAAGTTTAGAACTTGAAATATTACATTGCTTTTATTCTGGTTTTTAGTTCTGAAAATAAATGCTACTTTTAAACTAAATTCCTTCAGAACAACAGTTAGTATTTATCAGGCTTGTGCATCCTCTGCAATAATTGGGCATGCTCTCAAAGCACTGGTGCTAGTGTACAGTGCATATTAAGTAATCTATGTAGCACTTTTAGAAGGTAGAGGGTAAATAAACAGGTTTTGCCCTTTCCTCTTTCTTTATCCTGCTTATCTCTTTCCGCTGTATTAAGTGATGTAAACACTTCTTATTCCATCATTTCATAATGGGTTTTACATCATTTGGATTTAGATATGTGGAATTAAACTTGATGTACTACTTCTCAAAATAATCTTTTTGGGTTCCAAATTATTCAAGAGTTGCTTGAATGAAAATTGCTGATCGTTTGAAGCCTTGCAGGTGGTAGAATCTCCTTCACCTTCGTAGTTCATTTATATCTTTGAGTGGCGGCTATTTTGCTAGCTTTTAAAGTATCTATATCAGCTATGTGGTTTTTTTAAGCAGCATGTGTATTAAGGCATTTAGCAGATAGTTAGCTTCCCTTCTGACCTCTCCTGAGTTAGCAGGAGACCCACTTAACTGACACACATACAATCATTTTGAGCCTTAGCTTTCAGAAATATTTTAGTGGGTCAGATGTCTCCAAAATTTCATTACATCCTTTATTTGCCTTTAAAATATTAATGATCTGCACATGCAATATGCTGATTAAGACTAGAAAATGCTGAGACAAAGTTCATTTTACTGCTTATGGTACTCAGGGTTTCTCTGTGTTTAGCTACATGTCTCAAACCGTATTAAATATTCTAAGACCTCCTGAGTTGAAGTCTGTTCCTTGAAAAGACAAGGTTTAACTAATTGGTCACGTAATCTCTCAGACTTCTGTATGAGAGGAGAAATGGGTTGTGGACTTAAATTTGATGCCAGTCTGAGGCATGCAGTGGGGTGGGTGGTATTTTCTTTTTTTTTAATTATTATTTTTTTATTACAATTGTACCTACAACCCACAGAACAGAGTGTCTGTACTCTCTTGGACTGGCTGGGATAGCCAGTAAATCTGTGAAAACAGAGCCCTTGCCCCCTCTGTCCCCACCTAATATTTTGAAAATTAGTTGTATACATTTCTATAAAGTTAAATTTTCCTCTGACAGTGTCTAATAACAGCATCAAATTCTAAGGCCACACAGAAATGCCAGGCGCTGTAGTAATCTTGGGCTCACTTGGTAAAACTCTGCACTAAGGCTTGGTATCATTATTGCCACGTCAGGCTGAAAGATGAATGCAATTAAGTTGGACCAGAACAGGGACAGGAGTGTGTCTGAATCAAAAGTAAGAGTAAATGTACCTGCCGCTCCTGAATGGCAGAAGGGAAGGCAGGCTGTGTCTATCTTGCTTCTCCCACTGGAATAGGTAATCCACACAGTAGCCCTATGCATGAAGCAGGCACAACACGTGACAGTACACCTGAATGACAGGGATTTAAGTATAGAGGGTGGAGATTGTTACAGTTGCACATGGAAAATTTCTGTTAAAGCTTTGCATTTTCTTTGTCACCATTGATACTATTTCAGTATAACCTAACATAAGTACAAAGATGAAGCACACAAAGAAATCTAAAACGGTTCTTGAGTGTTCTTTGAAGAACTGAATTCGTACAACTTGAGTTCTATGTGGGAAGAACGGCTGAGAAGGTGTTTTGGAAGCTGTTTGACAGCAGAGCAACCTGAATTCTAAGGCATTATGATTTTTGTTTAGCAAATTTCAAACTGAATTAGCTGGAGACAGAACTTTTAAATTCTGCCTGAGAACTTATGTTGCAAGTCCTGAGTGTTTCAATATAGATCACGTACACTGGGGCCAAACAATGAGGCGTCTTCGAAATCTCATACAGTCAGAGCCTTTGTCTACATGTTAATCTCTGGCTTTGAATAAAACTATGTACTTGGAGCTTGGTTAAAAAGTGTTGGGTTGTTTTTTATGCATGAATTGGAATAGAAAGTTTTTTTCCTTCTGAGTTCTACAGAGTTGATTCAACAAATAAAAAATAGTAAAATTATTTGGGTTTTTTGGTGGTTTGTTTTTGTTTTGGGGTTTTTTTGGTTTTTTTTTTTTAGACTTTAAATTTTATGTAGTGATCGAGCTACTAAGGAAGACAACTTTTCTGCACTCATGTTTCAAAGTGTAGCTGAGTAACAGAAAGCTAGCAGTATGACTTGCACAAAATCACTTTCAGAATCAAGAATTCCAGAGGGTAACTTCAGTCCAGTGCTGTAGGGTATCTTTATATTTTGGATCAATACATAGCAGTTACTCTTAAGACATTTATCACTTGATCATTTAAAAAAAAAAAAAGCTAAAGAAACTCAAAGAATGTTAGAGCATAAGACTATGGACATTTTAATTTAGTTGGTCGCAGGTGTGGATTTGAAAAAAACCAAAACCTACAAAAATTACCATTTGGGGCAGGCACTTGTGAGAGGTTTTCTGCTTTTTCCAAGCAGGGCAGCCTCTAATTTTTCTGCTCCTCTGCCCCCTGCAAATCTCCCATCATAATTGCTTTATATGGCAGCAGGGTGATGGGTAAGGATGTCTGAGAGAAAAGACATCTGTGAAACTTCAACATGCTGTTCAATAATTTTTCACCATCGTGCTGATGCAGTCAGGTTGTTTCTGAATAAACCAGCAGCCAGGTCAGCCAGAAAGGAGTTGTGAATGACAAAGACTAACATAAAGGAGCTTAAAACCAAATAAACCACCCCCCAGCTACCACAACCACTAAAATGAAAAACAAAACTCCAAGAAAACTGTCTTTTCCTATCATCAGCCTCGATCCTCACAGTCTAAAGAGTGAGAAACTCTCAAGAGATGCTGACTGACAGTAGGCAGAGGTAGGCTACTTTACATGGAGGAAGAAGGAAACCCCCTTTGGCTGTAGCTTACCTTTGTTCTATTCCACCCCCCTCGAAGCGCACTGGTAATAGAGCACATAGTTCAGCTCTAGAGGTGCAGACTCCTACAGGATGCTTCTCAGAAGTGAGTTATGCCTCTGATAAGAAATAAGGTTGTTATGGCACAGGAAAGTGAAAAAGATGGAGAAGTTCAGGCATGGGGTACACTCTAGAGCCTATAATGCAAGTTTTATTTTCGTAATGTGCATTCACGGCTGATACCGTAATTGGTGTTTTGATGGTGTATGGTAAATGGAAAACTGTAGGTACAAAGGGAGCTCCCGAGGTCATCTAGTCCAACCTCCTGCTCAAAGCACATACGTACTTCATGAATACAGAGTGATACCAGTCTCCCAAAAGGGATTGATAGCCTGGACTTGCATTATTTGAATAGAAGTATAACAGTTGTTTTCCCATTTGTATTACTTAGTATCCCTGTCTGAACTCAATGCTGTGCCATCAGTCTTAGTATGTTCACTCATATAGTTGACAATTTATTTTCCTGGGCTGGAGAACTCCCTCCATTGCAGCATTTTAGGAAGATGTTTTGAAAAAAATGGTTTTTTTCCTAAAACTCTTCCAGGGCATTAACATTGCTGCAGCTCTGCTGGCACTAACACCAAGAGGAGTGGTGCTGTATGCAAACAGTTTTTGCTACTGTGTTGTCTGCTAACTCTTAATGTGAAAGTAAGCAACCAGTGCTTTTCTTTTGTGCATCCAACCATTATTAACTGCAGTTGATCTGAGCAGGCGCTATGACAAGGAGATAAATGTTTTCATTTGTTCATCTGCAAGGTCTTATTCCAGTCTGAAAAGAGTCTTAAACTGACTGTTCCAGTGTCAGTGTTTAAGATGAGATCTTTCTTATTCACGTCTAGTCTAGAGCTGCTGCTAAACTTGTTTTGTTTTTATTTAAATTAGTGTCTTTTTATGAGGAAGTGAGGAGTGCAAAACTTACTGCATTTCCCTTGAGCATCAGCTCTGTTTATTCTCGGTATACATGTAAAAGATAGCTCTAGAGCCAGCTCTGTCCCTTGTACAGTTAATTAACCCCCCTGCTGTGGGCCTAGATATGTGCTCTTGCTGTTTCAATGATGTGTAGGAATCAACTGAAGAACATACACTCCTGTGCAGGCATGTGCAGAGAGAGAGAGAGAAAGCCTCCAAGAAACACAGAGAAAGATGATGGGGTAGCATGTGGCTTCATAATCTGTCATGCTGAATGCTAGCTAAAGCTTGCAAAAATTGGGGATTTCAGTTACAACAGATAACTACAGAAAGGCACAGCTTACCATTGTATGGTAACAACTAGTCAGTTTTTAAGGTGTTACTTTAGGAACAAACAATAATAAGTGATGACATCAATAACCTAGAAATGTTCTGCAGTATTTCAAGTGTTTGAAAATTCTTGAGTGACTATATAAATCTCATACAGGCAACTTAAAGGACTGACTTGTGCTCTTAAAACACAGATGCATACAATCCTAAAACAAGACAAGATGCAAACTCCGAGAAATCAGGTAAACTTCACAATAACAAACCTGCCTGTGAAGTTTAATGAAAGATAAATAAAATTGTTCCTTTGGTGTGTATTTTTATTGCACAATTAACTCGGCTCATTCTCAGGAGTTTTCACACTCCTATTTCTGTACAAACTTCTATGCAAATGCACACACCAAACTTTCACTGAATTTGGCATGGTTTGAAGCTCACCTTTGCTGCTAGGAGTCTCTATTAAGCATGGGCAGTATTTTTTTGCACTTATCCTTTTAATCAGCCACTTCTGAATAACATTGTAGTCATTGCATTATGATAGTTTTCTAATGACTTTTTGTAGTTTCTTTCCATTGTGTATCTGGAAGGGTGGGCAAGTTCTAAAACTGGGAAAGACACACCACTTAATGCATACAACACAAAAGCAACCTGTGCTAGGGCCTGAAATCCTATGAGTGAATTGTAAGTGGTTTATTACCTATGAGAAGACAGTAACTGGGATATAGCAAGTGTCCCTACTCACACATCAGCTTGAATCTGGATGCCAGTCGTTCTAGCAAACTGCAGGGATACTATGCAAGGTGCTTATCTCACCTTCAGGGATGTGGTGATGTGGAAATTAAAGCTCTTCTTATGTCCAGCTTGAGGTGTGAGTTTTAGCCTTGCTTCAAACTCCCACGAAAAACTTTCCCTTTGGTCTCTGCTGTGTTGGTAGTGGGTCTATCGGATCATTCTTGCTGGGCAGCTGTGTCTGCTGATTGTATCGGTTCCTTTGTGTGCCTTTGGCTATAGGCACCGTCCTGCTGTAACAGGGCTTGTGACCTAGAAGTGGGTCGGCCCTTGAACTTAAAAGTTTATTCTGCGTCCTGTTACAGTCCTTGTATATACATCTTATGGGACATAATTTAGTTCTTGACTAGGTTGCTCACCGGAGATGTGGATTCAAATGTGAATTTTGCTTAACTGTGAGCTGGCAGATGCCAGCCAGTAGTTAGGGATGCACACTTAATAATGTAAGACCTCCAGTGTTTTCCTGTAACTTACATGCTTTATTTATCCCATCTGCAAATGCTTCCAGATTTTGCACAGTGTATTGAGGAGTCAAAAGAATTTCAGTAAAAAATGCTGGGAGGTATTCTCCCAGATGCTGTGAAAGAGGTCATGTAAGCACACTATGGCTGTGTACATAGATGCTCTGTAACGTGGACAACCTTCAGAGCAGGGTTACTCACATTTGAAAGTTTGATTTCTAGTGCTGTTGAAATGATAAAAATACAAAGGGAAATAGTGGGCTTTCCATTTAACTAGACTCCCTAAAAGGCTGGTTTAAAATTTAATTGCACTTATGATACACTGATCTCTTGTTCATCCTAAAGCATCCCAGCTGCTCACAGGATGATTTTCAGTTGTTTGGGAGGGGGAAGGAACTGAGAGGGTACTTGTAGGGGAAAGGGGGGCTACAGTTTTGGTCATCTTCATTGTGAAGATTATCAGAAGAGGGAAAAAAAGATGTTTACTGTCTGTATTTTCCCCTTACTATTTCACCATAGTCTCTCTTCACAGAACACTTTTGCAGCATGTTCTGTTCAGTGAGTAGGTAAAAAAAAAATCATAGTCTGGAAGTTAGGAACTGCTCTGAATTCTAATTCCTACTTGCCTGTCATTCACTGGGTGTACTTACAAAAGCCTTTTGCTTCTCTGTGCCAGATCCCTGATCAATTAAACATAGCTCAGAGTATTTCATCAAGTGACTAAGTAACTGAAGGTACATTAATTTCTGTTTACAAACTACCTAGATTATGCAAAGAGCTATGTTACTATTAAATATAAGCGATCTGATACTACACACATTGGCATGGACATAGAAGGACCCTGCTGTCCATATAGCTATAGCTATGTATCAACATCACCCCAGTATGTATTCTAATTTTTCAAAAGATTTCTTTTTTAGGATTGTGTTTTTTAAATCCTTCCTGTATGCGGAGAAACTTTCAGATATATTCTGGTCTTCCAAGGGAAAACATGCACAAGGCAATAAAAGCTTTTTCATTAGGCAGTAATGTTTGTGCAAGTGCTGTGGAGTGGCATTGCTTAAATAGTGTATTTAAAGAAGGGAAGAACGAGAGCTTCTGCAGGACCCCTGCTCCTCTCCCCGCAATAGCAGTCAAAACCAATTTTAAGCTGGTTGTAAATCTAAACATTGTAAAATGCAACATTTTAACAGTACATACTTTGCAAGCAAATGTGCCTTAGTATTAAACTGGCGGTTTTTAAGCTTGGTTGAAACTCCTTCCAGCAGAATGATCAGTTCAAAGAAGGCTGATCAAAGACTAGCAAACAGTTTTACTTTTTATTGAATTTAAAGGCGGCATAATCTAGATAGAAAGAATGTCTCGATGTAAGGGGGTTTTTGTGTGGTTTTGGGTAGGATGTAATGTTTCTGGGCTTGTTTTCTTCAAGTGTGCTGTATTAAGAGTTGTCAGAGTCAATCTGTCCTTGAGCAACTGATCTCAGGCTTGAACTGGATTTCACTAAGTGTCATGATAAGTTTATGCTGGCCTGAACCACGGTGCCCAATGAGAAAGCTTTGTTAATGTATGGCAAAGATGGAAGCAGGTTTAAAGCTAACCACAAACCCAGATTTGCCCAGTTGCCTTGATTTACTGCAAATTCAATTATTAAATGGCCTGATATAAATCATTAAATGCACATTTTAAGGTTCTAAAAGAGATTAATTTTTCATTGTTTTCCTCACACATAGCCACCTGATCTACAATATATAGTTCTGAGGGCTAGAAAAATTATTAGAGGATTGTCCTTCAGGATGCCAAAGTGAAATGCTCACATCAGTAATCCTGTTTGGAATGTTTGCTTCTGGCATCATCACTTTTAGATATAAATATTCATGATTCACCTGAACAAAAAACTGCTGATTTTTGAAAGTGGGTCATTTTTCTTTAAAAATGAATCTTTTGGCAGTTTTCATTGTGTGTATGTAATGGTACATCAAAACAGGAATTATGTGCCAGTGTTTGTCTGTAGATGTATTCAGCTGAAACTTAGATACCTTGACAGCCCCCCACATGGAGACGAGGGAGCTCGTTCACAGCCATGTGAAGAAGGCCGCAAGTGGGAAAAGGCAAAGTGTTGTGGTATGGACATCGTTTGCCTTGTTCTGCTGTTTTCTTATTCACTTTTACTAATTCATTCAGAAGTAATTATGCTGGAAGTCACATAAATGAAGATTTTATTCCCCAGTGCATGAAATGAAAGCACAAAAATTGTTCGAACATGTAGAGTTGTAGAACGTAGAATTTCTACTTTGTAGAATTTACTTCTGTAGAATAACTTATAAAAGACTCTCCAGATCAATTTGTTAATGTTTGTGTGGTGCTTTGAAGTATTAAATTGCCTCATAAGCTATAGGGACAAAATAGCGTTATAACTACTTTGATTGCTCATACATAAGGAAGGCCGAGTTCTGTTATAATACCATTGGTTTGGTATAATGCCATAGTGTCTGGACACCATCTAGATGTGCGTAGGTGGAGAACCATCTGTGTAGACGAGCCTACAAACATAAACACCTGTTTAGGACAAGGTCTTAGTGTTCAGTAATTTCACATGTGAATCTGGAATATACTTTCATGCTTCATTTTGCTGTGAAATGAAGTGTGGAAGGGAAGAAAATAGAGTCAGATCTACTCCTGGTAATCTTCACTCTGACATACTTACTTAATCTTATTTAGAAAGTTCTGAGCTGCTTCAGAAAAAATTGCAGATTTTTATATCCTCCAGTGGTTATTTTTGGTTTGTCTGTTTCTCTTTAATGATGGTTTTACTTTGCTTTGAGAGAAACTCAGAAGACAATGGAAATCTAGTAACAGATTTTAGTTATTTGCTAGTGAAAGAGTGCTCTCATCATTTTGTGTTGGAAGGGCAGATAAAGAAGAGTGAGTGGCAGCTCTACAGGTAGGGCTCTGCCTTAAGATAGCCAATGTATTTCTCTGTTTCAAGTTACTGCACTGTCAGTAGAGGGAAGGAACATATTGCATGCTTAGACTACACCAGTTCAGTCCTGTATCATATCTCAAACTCATGCTAATAAGTTATTATTTGCAGCAAGATGTCAGACTGTGAACAGGCATGGTTGAGGAACAGAGTTATCTTCTGTTCTATTGACTGATTTATTTTTTCCTAGACTAAATTTGGAAAAATAAGATTAACAGATGCAGTGCATCAGTTTACACTATTCATTCAGGAAATTTCACCATACTGCAGACCACTCATGAACGTCAGAATAAAAATGGTACAGAAAATGACACTCAAAGTTTTTTTGATTAAAAACCTGACCTGTTTACCTGTTGGTGTATATGATGGGAGAGCTAAATAATCCTGTCGGGGGTCCCAAAAGGGGGGGGGGGGGGGAGTTAGTTGCCACAAGCACCATTCTCTTACACTCTATCTGCTGCCCTTGTGTCATTGGTAACTATTGAACATTCATTCTGATCAATTGTAAGGATGTCTTTCTGTACTGCTACTGCAGAAATTAAGCTGAGATAATTTTGCAAAAGGACAGCCTAATTTATTTGTTAAAAACAGTTGTCTTAATTTCAAGTTAGGAGGAGAAATTCTGGACCAAAAAAAAAAAGTCCCAACAAATATTTTCCTGCTTTTTAAAGCAGGTTGAGTAAAATGACAGAAGATTAAAAAATTAGATCAAAATTAATGAACAGTATGTTTCAAAGTTTGTTTGAATTTGACTTGATATGAAGCAGAAATGCATAATTTTTATTGAATAAATTCTGCATGGATGGATTCAGCAGTATTTTACAGTAAAAGTTTACAAAACTTTTCTTTAAGTTTTACAACTTACGAAAAGCCAGATCTGCTAAATGGACCAGAATATTTACATTACATTGCATAAGTAATGTATCAAAGAGTTTATCTGTGGGTATTGCTAATTATTTAGTACAATGCGTGGCATATTCCAGCGCTTCCCTAGGCTCAATTCTCATCAGTTAAAATCAATAAATTTTCTGTTCACTTGAATTGGTACAGAATCAAGTCTCCCACAGAAAATGCTTGTATTTTCTGAATAAATCACTAAGAAATAAAATAATTGAACTCTAAGTCTCCCTTCATGTTTTAAACAGTAAATTTACCTCCATGGTCAGAGAAAATAATGTATCTTGAAATGGAAACAGGCCAGAGGAGAACCCAGAAACATGCTCCAGCCATGGACAGCCTGTGCAAAGCAGCCTTCAGAGCAGCATTCCCAGCAGTCATCGTGAACAATATTGATAGCTTACTCTTAAAGATACAGAATAGTAGAAAGGTGACTTGTGTTCATAACACTTACAATCAGTAAACCAACCACAGAACTTTATGAATATTTTAACATTATTATTGTTAATGATCTAAGATACACATGTAAGGCATGAATTAACTATGTAGTGCATTTCTTTCATTAATGTAAATGCAGGCTTTTAGTGGAAGTGGGTGTGTTCTTAACCTGTTGGTCCTGCTCTCAGTTTTCACCTATTCAGAAATGAAACTCTCAAGCACATTTGGAATTATGTCAGTTAGAAAATAGAGCCAATTCTTGAAGTGTCTTTAGGGTGAATACCCAGTGAATTGGTGAGAAATTGTCTTAGAATATTGGGCATGAGAAACAAGTGAGTAGCTCAGGGATTTAGTCCCTATGTAAAAAAGAAAGTAAAAGAAAAATCCTTGAAACACACCATTAACAACAGCCCTAAGAGTAGTTAAACCAGGTAATTTATGAAATAACATCATTTGCTATATTTTTGCCAACTTTTGTACTACATCCTTGTTGTGTAAAGATAATTTATGTTTCTGATCGGGTTTATTGATTCTAATATATTATAAATGTTGCAAACGCGGGAATGGCTGTCCAAACAAAACTGCTTCTAATAGTGGGGTTTTTTTAAATTGTAGAACAAGTTGTTAATCTTGCTTTTTGTAGGTCTTAGTTCTCTCTCAAATATATTTTATTTGTAGTCAACCTGGTTTTGTCCGTTTAATATTTGACAGGAGCCATGGAATAATTCTCCAAAATTAGGACTTGCTGACTTCTGTGAAGGTGCAGACTTTGAAGTGCCTACTCACCTTCTGCAAATGGAAAACAGACTTTGTAGTCATTTGGACCATTGTGGAAAATTTCTCTTTATTTAACTTTCAAATTATTTTTTAAAGCTTGCAGCAGGTGTAATGGAGTGTAAAACTATAGCCAATCTGTAGAGTTCTTTGGAATAGAATATAGAGCAGACCTTTTGCAAAATTTTTCAGTGTTCATATTTAAATCTTTTATTGGACTGATACAAATGCAGTCCTATGTGTTTCTAAACATTAGTAAAGTGGGTTAATTAAAACTGAGTAATCCTTCTTGAAATTAGAACGTGAATAGTGAAAATTGTCTGGGGTTTGGTACTCAGCTGATGGAAGGCAGAAAAAAAAATTTGGCTCCTTTCATAACCTCTCAAATCTCTCCCAGTTATTTAATGAGATCTTAGTAATATGAATATGTTCAGAAACTATGTTTTATTCTGCTTCTCCATGATATCTCCAGATCCATTTTCCAGTATTAGGCAGTCATTCATATGATGTTTGTCAGATACCATGTTGTCAGCTGAAAAATGGCCAAAAATTATCTCCTTCTGTAAAATCCAGACACCAATGAAGCTGGTGTACATTTTGCTGTTTATTTCAGTGGGGCCAAAGTTTCATCTCTTGCCCTCTTTCTGTCCCAGATTCTTAGTTTTCTGTCTCTTTCTGCTACTGACAGTAGAGTCTTCAATTTCTGTATTATTTAGGTGTGCAATTTTTAGATTTTTTTTTTTAGTATGTTCATTCCATTGGTTGTAGTCATCTAGGTCAGCTATAAATCAGGTGCTTGCTTTCTTAGCATCTTAAGACATGCTTTTTTTTTTTTTATTAATCCCTATGGGCAAGCCTCATTTCATACCATGTCTTAACCACTGCACTATCTTCAGCTCTGTTCTAGACATGTCTATTATGACAGAAGGAATAGAGACTTCTTTCACTTCCTAACATGTAGCTGTTAAAATAATCCTTCCTGCTTGCTGATTTAATTGTCACTCTTATTTTTGTATTCCCCCTACTGTTCACCACCCATATTTGCATCAGATTTGAGCTCCTTTCAGTACTTTCAAAGTTCTATATAATTCTGCCCTTCCTTACTTCTGTTCCCTCGTTGAGTTTCCTGTCTCTCCCCCACTCGCTCCACTTCTTTAATGTTCCCACACATCCATCTGTCACTTCTTGAGCAGTTGCTTCCGTGTCATCTTCCATGTTACCATCTATGCATCCTATGACCTCCCAGGACTCATCTGTAGAAGTGCTTAGCTTGGCCACATTTAAGTCCCATTTAAGAGTATACTTCTTCTCTGCTGCTTTTATGGAGCTGAGTTGGGTTTTATTTAAAAAAAATAATCTTTCCTGTTTATTATTCCTCCTTCTGTAACTTCTGTTGCTGTATCTATAAACTGTACACTGCTTATAGTAGCAACTCCCTTTAAGTGCCTAGACAGACATCCTTTTGCAAAAACGTGTAGAATTTATTTAAGATGTTACCGGCAGCAGTTCTGCACCTCAGCTAATCAAATACTTCAAATGTTTTACAAGCTGATAGTGACAAAACTTGGGGCAAAGTGGCCTCACATTTCCATCTGCAGAAGAGTAGAACATTGAAGTAAGAGTGGGGAGAAGTAACTTCTAAAAGGCTTGTAGGCAGACTTAGAAGATGATATCCGCTGGACTCCGAGCTGTCTGGAAAGCAACTAGTATGTTCTTTGTGTATCAGTGCTATACAATGGGTTTAAACAGGTATAACTTCAGAACTTACATTGTGCTTGCAAAGACTACTAATGAATTTCTGTATGATGTGTGGTATCAGTAAGCACCTGGGCAAGAATAGGAATCTGTACGTTAATACTGACAAAACTTGAAGGACAGGTGAAAAGTTCTGCATTTTATTTTTTTACATGTCTGTGTCACCTATATTGATAATGTAGTCATGGTAAAATTTAGGCATCTACTGAAAATCTTAGCTCAATATGATCTTGCTAACACTGTATTTAGAGTGCAGGTAGTTCGGTCTTGGGTTTGGGGTTCGGTTTTGTTTGGTTGGTTTTTTTATCAGTATAACACTGTTTTGGCTCTAGGTGTAGGATCCTGTCTGAAAAAATCTGGAGCAAACATCTGTCTTGTGTTGCTCTAAAGGAAGAAAGATATAAGATTAACCCTGATCAATGTCAGTGTTCTATAGCTTGATGTCTTTTGCTGAGAGCATCTGCTCTCAGCTTTCTTGAATTTACTTTAAGCACCAGTAGGTGCACTGTACATGTTGATTTCAATAGTTTAGAGGAAGTATGCAGTAGGAAAGGTAATCTTTAATTGATCCCACTGAAATTTCTCAGATGCAAGCTGTGTAATAACATATGTGTGTATTGAAATAAAATTATGTGCCTTTGCTGGAAATAGCCACTAAACCAACAGGACTTTGGACTTTTTGGCCAAGGAGCGTGGAGAAGAATTGTGAATGCATTCCCAATTACTTGGAGCATTACAACCACTAACAGCCCTTCAAGAACATTTTCACTTGTGTACTTTGTCTTAAAAATACCTCTACTACTTGTAAGGATATAGTTTGATGTAGTGGTATCTGAACATACAGTGTTGCCAACAGGATGAGATAAAACTAATACTTACCTACCAAAGTAATTTTTCTATAGTCAAAAGACTTTAAAGACAGAAAGTAAAAATGTTCAAGTGGGAACAGTGTCAAGACTTAATGTGTTGCAAATACAAAACCAGAGATCACTTCTTACAATTTTTGTAATCAGAATTGTACTCTGAAAGTCATCCTTTATAGAACCACTGCAGAATATTAATTATGATAAAGTATTTTATGGCATTTCTGGTATAACACCGAAGTAAGTTGGTTTTAATTACAGTTTTGATTTTTAGTTTGTATGTAGTTTAATAATGAGGTGGCACACTTCTGAGCGTGGTTTTCATTATGTTAGTGTTTCAGTAAGTACCTCAATGAGTTGGGTAGTTTGTGTTGCTTGCATGATAGAGGCAGAGACTGGTCTGTGTCTTGTGGTTGTTGCTGCAGGCTTCAATGTTCAGGTGCATATATTATTTCCCAGTGTCTAGTAGGACAGGCAGTTTAGTTGTTTTTCTAAAGACAGCTGAATTATAATACTAAACGTTTAATTTATAACAGACAATGCAAGTGTGCAGGCCAGTTAGTCTGTACACATATATAAATCAGGTAAACAGTAACAGGTTAGTATAGAATTGCGTTCATTGTGAATGATCTTAAAAACAAATGTATTTGTGCTTGTGCCTGTCACACCTATTACAGAGCGTGGAGAAAATATGCAGAAATCACTATATCATGTTAGAAATCTGAAAGAAATGGAGGGGGGGAAAGCAGAATGATGAGAGACAGCTGCTGCTGCTGCTGCCCACATTGGCAGCCTATTTATAATTGGGCAGACTGGTAGCTAGATTATTGTGCTTGGCTGTAACACATCAGATACCAGTGATGATTGTTTATATATATATGCTAAGCATTTCATTTTTTAAAGCAATGCATATTTTTCACATTCTAAAGAAATTAAATAAATGGACAAACCCAAATTTTCAGTATTTTCAATAGTTTTGAATGGTGTAGTACTTTCATATCAGGAAACTCTAACAGTTTGTTACTGAATATTTGCATGAATCAAACAAGTTAAGGTAGTAGGCTTGTTTACATGTCCTGAATGCCATCTGAAATGATGATGTTAAGTGAGATTAAGCGTTGCGCAAATCTGGGCTGTGTATGAAAGTAAGTCTGTAACAGTTACCAGCCTGTTTCATGTTTTGCTTTTTTTCCTTATTTTTTAATTGACATTTTAAACACATGCAGTGGTATTACCTTAAAATTACCTTTTTAAATATTAGGGCAATTCTATTCATAAGTCACATGGGGGAATTATAAAGGCAGGCATTCATTCCGCTTGGAGGTGATTTCTGACTAGATGTCTGCATAACATGCAAGGGCATAGAGCCTAAGTGACTTGTTTTGCTACTCAGGTGCAGGAGTTTTACCAATTGATTTGATTTCATCAAAATGAGAATTTCACCCTCCAACCTCCTACCTTTCTCAGTATCCCTAGCTCCTTTACTCTGCATCTCTGGCAAGCTTCAGAAATCTTTAAAAAAATCTTAAATTTTTATATTAGGAATTGTTTTATGGTAAGACTATTCTAACCAGGCTGATGCACAACTAAGCAGTGTAGAGTACTGCATTACATCTTGACCTGATCTGCTGTTTGGAGTATTCCTGACAAGGAGATAGGTAAAATATTTTTACCTATTGAAATAATGTAGTTAACTTTCCTTCTTTATCAAAATGTGCTGTGAGATTGTAATTGATTTGGTACCTTAACCCTTGAGAAAAATTAGATTTTCTGTCTTTTGGGGGAGAAAAGGGGAAATAAAAGGGTAGGAGGAGTCTTTTTCTTTACATAATGATGACCTTACCTAAATAAATATGAATGTAAGGTCTTCACCATGCTACCTTGTGACTGTGAGTTCTAAAAGTTATTAAACAAAATCCATTTCTTTCCAATCAAAATTGTTTACTTTCAATTTTTTTAATATTCCTTTGCTCTTCAATTTTGAAAAGGACTAAGAGGACTTTGTTTTTTCTGTAGCATTCATTCACTCACTTCATCTGAATCAATTATATAAGCCTAATTTTTTTTTCCCTCACAAGAAAATCTTTCTAAGCCTTTTATTTACTTGTGTTGTCTATTACTGAATTAATTATATTTTGATTGTTTCTGAGAACAGAATTAGGGAAAATATATATTCAGGATCCTAGGCCTATTGCTAATTTATGTAGTGCCATATCATTTGTGTATTACATCTTCTTTGCTTTGCTTTTTCAAAAATGATTCTTCACATTGTGTAAAACTGAGATTCTAAAAGAAGCATTCCAGGTTTTTAATTTAAAATACATTTATTGATTGATTTTGCTATGTCACTGCTGACCAGATTGTCTGTGGTAAGCACCCAAAGTGCCTTACATTGTGGTTCAGCTGTAATTTCTAAGATTTCTTTTTGCATCTTTAAGATAGTTATAATGTTTACATTTTAATATGCTGGTGTATATGAAATGCCTGTTTCTGTCACTTGATCAAGTCCTTCATACTTTCAAGATACTTTATATATATTCTCAGTGACTATTTCTCCTGTAATTTTATCATCTTGATTCCAACATCATCTCTTTGGCATCTCAGTTATCGTATCAAGATATATGAAAAGTAAATTTAGAGGCTTATATTCATCTTCTGTGAAGAAGACCTGCTACAAAGACATAATTTTATTTTACCTGCAAATTTTCGACCTTAGCCATCCATTGATTCTTCAGCAGTCCAGCAGACTAGCGGCTTCCTGCTTGATGCATTGCAAGAATGCCTTGGTATTGCCGTTATAGCTCTGTTATTTGCTGTTCACATTTCCTGTTGTGTCTCCTTATTTCCATCTTTCATTTCATCTGTCATAGTTGATACTTCCTGCTATCGGTTTGCTAGGGGTGAGTTTCCCTCTTTTGAAGGATACATGTTTGCCTCTAATGACCTCTTCAGTCATACCATTAATGAAACCGGTTTATTTCTCACTTTTTTGCTTCCTATTCTGTATGGATGTTTTTCTTTGCTTGTTTTATGGTTTCTGTGAGTCTTTTTTGCTTGGTAAAAGGCTTTCTGGCAAGTATTGGGGCTTTAGTTTCCCTGCTTTTATTTGTAAAGCCTTTTGACCCATGTCAGTTTTCTGAAGTTTTAAGTTAGCGGTTAGCGTTTGGAATTCCAGTTGCACAACACCTGCCCTTTCCCAAAGGGATCCTCTCTGGGCAGTATTCATACACATTTGTGTGTAAGTGTCCGGTTAGCTGTCTTGTGTGTTTGTAGGAGCTTTCAAGCATAATTGGAGAAACTGGTGGAGCTCGTGAACTGAGCCAAGGGGATAGTTCTGGATTTTTTTCCTCCCCTTTTGAAATCTAGAGTAACACAATGCAGGCAGCTGTGGCGATGCTTTTAAGTTTTTGGCTTAGATTCAAAGGGAATGCTTTCCATTAGAGCATCCCCTGCCCGACAGTCAGATACCACAGTTGGAGCCAACATCCCCATTTCATGGCCTTCCCCACTCAGGCTTCCAGCTCCCTTTCCTTTCCTCCGTGCTTCAGGGACCACCACCTTGTGTCGGCTTTCTGCTACTGCACCCTCTTTTCTCCTGGGAGTTTGTGTCCCTGGCAGGAGTCTGTTCCAGCCCAGTATAGAAAACAAAGACCGGACCAGCTCTGGCCGAGTACCTGTATTTTTCATTTGCTTGTGCTTACATATGTCAGCTGCACTTCGCAATATATTTCCTTTCACCGCTCCCCGGTCAGCACCCGCAAAGAAGTGTTTCGTTTGTAATTATTTTCACAAACTTTTTGTTTGCGGGGGACGGAATAAGCAAAAGTCTCGGTGAAAATGCTGACCCAAAGCAATACCAGGTTTTGTTCCGAAAAATCAAAATGTACGTCTGAGTGAATTCAAGGGAAGCAAAGCCAAATTAAGAGCAACAATGTCCTACTAGGAAGTTATTTACCTTGAACTGATACGGCATAGTATATACAGTCCATTTTCCTGTGTTGCATAATCAGAACAGCTGAAAGAGACAATGGTAGTGTTTCTACTTCTGTACGATAGAAATCCATGCAGGAAGGTGACCTCTCCGTGTAAGTTTGGAGCCACCTTTGTTCTGCTTCTTGTTAAAACCAAAGCAAAAGTGGGCTCAGGCTGGTGCTTGGTTGCCCTAATTCTGACGAAGGTGGCACTGACCAGTGTATGATTCTTCATTCTTTGTCGTAATAAATAAAGGGCTTTATCTGTATCTGAAGAACTAACATGCATTCTCAGTTGAAATTAATTGTTATAAAAAGGTAGGTAAGATCACGGACTAGAAGCTGTAAAAGGACCTGGCTAATCTTGCTACAGAACTGGACTCCCATTTCATTAATTATGGAAAATAATGTAACAAAATTTTAAAATATAATAAAAATGTTAGCCCAGACTGTCAAATGTCTAATGTTATACTCCTGGAGAAAACTTGTTTTCACAAGCTCAGAGCCCCATCTGCTTTTATTGATTTTAGTGCCTTTAAAATTAGTCTTTTTTTTGCTTAGGCCTTGGCTTTACATTTGGGGGACCTACACTTGCATTTTTGTTTTTAAATTAATCTCTCTGTTTCAGTTTTCCCATATGTGAAGTTAAAGAATAATGAATACTTTACTCCCTACCAACATTACAAGGTTATTGTGAAGATTAATTATGCTTGTAAACATTATATAAAGGCCTGAATATTGCCAGCAGTATTACTGTGCTTTATTAGGTATTTGCATGGTTCGTCCTATAAATAGATGTGTAATGTTCAATGATGAGTAGTTAGCAGTTGATAGTTTAAAAAAGCAGAAGAAAAAAAAAAGATTGTTCATTTAAATTCCTCCTTTTATTTTAAAATGTACCTACTTAAAATTATTGCAAATCAATGTCATGCCCTGTTTCAATTTGAATAAATCTAATATTAATAAAGATAGTATTAAACAATACAAGTTTTTTTCTGACATCTTAAAGAACTCAAATGAACCACCTCATGGAAATCACTTGGTACACTGCTGGAATTAGTGTGTGTATGTTGAATTGAATTATGACAGTAGTAGTCCCTTCTGCAGGTAGAGAGCATATTTCCTCATTTATGCATATTCAGTTAATTTAGTTTTATAATTGCTTCATAAAGAGCTGAAAAACAATGATGGAGAAACTGTTTTCTATCTTAATCTATAAGTAAGAAGCAGCCGAAGAAGGGCAAGATCTACTAATTCTAAGATCTTGAAGGACATGTTCCCTAAAAACAGTTCAATTTTGTCTTATCAGATGGCCCTTCTCTGTTTAACACATCTGTTTTAAATGCAAATCATGCCTTGATAAACTTCCATTCCCCTCAGGTACACAACTCATTCAATATACTTGTACTGATCTTCTTTAAAATGTATAGTGTTCTGGTACAATATTGATACTCTTCTTGCCACAAATTATAGTAAGAGATTAAAAGAATAAAACCTAGTAACATGAAATAACTGTTTTTGAACATAGTAATCTATATGTGAATAATTTGAATGAATGTATGTTTAGCTTTATTTTCACCTTAAAATTATATTGATCTGAGCTACTTTCTGGTTAGCAAAGGTAGGTGAAAAACTTAGAGACTGTGTGTTTTATAGATTCACTGCCAGTGGGAACCAGCTTTTTTTCTAAAAAAAATTAAAAAGAAATACAAATTCAGAAAAGATTAAAACCCAGCTGTTTAAATGAAGATTTTTCTGTTCAAAGGAAAAATCAAAATCAAAGCTCACTAGCTTCCCTGGGCACCCTAATGGATAAAATGTACCCTTAGATTTTAATTTATTTAACTCACCTGATAATGCAGGGGAACCTATAGATCTTTGTGTCTGGGAGTCACAGAGGGCAACACCATTGTCTTGAGTCTTTCTCTTTGTATCCGTATGATCTGTTTTGTTTATAACGTCACTAGCGGATGTTTGCTTCTTTATCCGAATACCTGGAGAGAGAGGTATGTTAGAAGCAGAGGCCAGCAGCGTTATGCTGGTTGTAGGTACCAGTTTCTTGTTACTATTCTGTTGGTTGTTAGATTCCCTCCTTTCCTTCCCCTCGCCACATGTGTTTTATTCCAGCCACAGTTGAACCAGCAGGGCTGAAGAAACGAGTAGCCTCCAGAAGGGCTGAATTTATCAGTAATGTAGTAGTGTATAATAGTAGCATGTAACCACAGCCTTGCCATCAGCATCCAGATGTGAATGTGTAACTCTCCATATGTGAATTACGCTAACCTCATAGTTTATATTTTGCTGTTTGATTTTTTTCAAAAGGGTGATTCTATAGTGCACGACTGTTTTAGTGAACAATTCTGTCGTTTCAATGTGTTCAATAGGTTTTTGTGTCTTTTTTTTAATGGAGGGACTGAAATGAAGACTCTTTTGGGGGCTTGATAGGAATTAGAATTCCACATTTTAGTCACAACATGGTTTTGTCACACCTGTTTGTGCATGCAACCCTGATTAATATTCAGCTGATGTCATTTTGATGTAACTTGATTTGAAGCTGAAGTCCTGAGCTCATCAGAAAGAGCTTCTAGTGGCAAATGAGAATGCTGACACCCTAGAAATGCTTTAAAAGGCTTTAAAAAACATGAGAAGTAGCTTTTCTCTGTATATTCAAGAAGTTAAAGCAAAAGCCAGCTATTTAAAATGAGAAATTACAGGCTTTTGGACAATATAATGTCTATCTCACAGCGTGCACGTGAAGGAAATACATCACTGTTTAATCGTCAAGGTCATAGCTGATACCATGTGAAGAACTTCGAAAACAGGTATTTTAAAAAATGATATTGTGTCGTTGTATCCCAGGTCAAACTTCAGAAAATGTCTCGATACCCATTGATAGGACTAGACTTTCAAAACATCATTATTTCCCTCTAGGGGCTGACTTTCAAATAGGTAATACTGGCCTCTGTGTATTTCTAAAAGTCTAGTTTTCAATTATTGCTTAGTCTCCCTGTTCCTTCGTAGCTTTAACTGAGATCCTGTCACAGTGAAGATGTGCTTTTGCTACAGATACGTGGGATATGTGTTAGTTTTGCGGTTGTCATGACAAGTCTTGTAACTTTTGCCAGTGGCCTGCACTGAGCCATGTTACTGTAATTGGTCATCTCTGTAAGAAGCAGGCTTGGACGCCTGCAGGTTATTAGAGATGAAGAAAAGGAAAGTGTTACGTTACCCTGCCGTCATGCATTTGGTTACTGTTCCTATTGCTTTCACATTGTCTACCTGAAGTTAACAGAGTATCTACATAGGTAGACAAACATTTATTGTCATTATTTGGGGAACTGTAGTCATTTCTGCTGCAACTGAAACTAATGACACAGTTTCTACTCTTTCTAGCCTCAGCTGGCAGCAGTTAAACCCAGGTAAAGCTATTCAAGTTGGTGACAGCATTGGCCGAGTTGACCGTACAGCTGAATCCTTGAGGTTACAGTTTTGTGTGGTATTACAGTGTTCAGAATCCAAAACATGCATTATAAATAATCAAAAGGCAGCATTTGGATTTTTCCTAGTCCACATACAGGTTTGAGAGTCTTGTAGCTGATTGAAATGGATTCTGTATGCTGTGCTGTATGGACCTGATAATGGAGTTCACTTTAATGTGAAAATGATCTTGACAAGCTACTTTTAGAAGAGGTTTAAAAAACATTAATGAATGTGATAGACATTTCAGAAGTTTTGTACAGATTGAGAAGGGACAGCAACTGCTGCTCCTCAGCTTGAATGGCAGAGGGAATTGTGACCTGCTAGTCAGCCACCCTGTACAGAGAGGCCTCATAATTTTATCAGTAGCTTCTCCTTAAAGCTAGTGCTTATACTTAGGGTCTCTGCATTTGAAAAGAAGGTTTTTGGTGGGGGGGAAACAGCAGTTAGCGGTGTGTGTTACGTGAGAGTGCTCAGTGGCTCTGTTACAGGCAAAATGCAATTGAGAAAGCCCATTAGACTCATCTGACAGCGTTTATTTGCTGGAAGCTGTCATCTTTGGTAGCATTTTTTCTTCTCCTTAAAAAGTGGGGGGAAGAATATTTATAGAAATAGGGTATAGTTACACCCAAATAACAACGTCATTTCTGTTTTCTAACTGAGGGTAGAAAATGTTTTTAAGGAAAAAGGCTGTGAGACCAATTTGAACAGCTTTAAACAATTTAATGCTGCACATATTGCAACACAGTCTTCTCCTGCCTGTAGTTTGTAGAGAGTGGATTTTGCAGACCAGAATTTCTGAGTTGCAATGTTAGAGAAGAACCCAGTTCTCCTCAGTACATTCTGTATGCATTTTTTTCATTACTTTGTATACAGTGTTTCAAGAGGAAAGTAAAATAAACATGCCAGAAATATTTGATACAGAAGTTAATAAATGAATCCAACCAAGACCTAGGAATAATATTGACTTAATTGGTTCTTCTAATGGAGCAGATGGAACGTGTAGGTAACATGTAGCTTTTCCAGGTAGAGGCTCAACACACAGTCCTCCCACTAAATTGAAAGGCGGCAGAAGCCCTTGCGTGTGATTCTTGGTGGAATCTGGGTAGCAGTATGCCCCTGGGATGTCTTGCAGAGCTTTGCTCACTCCAAGGGAGGAGACGTGGCAGTGACAGAATGATTGTAGAAGATGGAATTTTATGGTTTGTGTGCAGTGGAGTGGAAGAGAGGGGGGTCCCTATAAGGCAGACTATATGGGAATACTTCATATGGATGGTATCTGGTGGCTTCCAACGCAAAATTAAAATAAACAGATGCTGGTGCAGGGACTAGCTTTCTGCCTCGGGGGACATCCATCCTCTTTATTCTCCCTCTTCCTTTCTCGCTCCATCTGTGGCAATCTTGGGTTCTTTTCTACGTTGTGGCTAAGAAGGGGAGATAAGAAGTATCCCTGGCCCAACTTCACATACTACCAGGCGCTTAGAAATCTCTTGGGAGAAGGGGATGTACTTTTGTATTATCTCCAGCTGAAAGGGGAAATGAATGTCATCTGTCACTTTTTGGGCAAGTACTCCAACCACAAGAACATGTGCAGCCAAGCACTGCCAGAGTAGAGTGGGTAGATGCCTAAGTGTGCAGAAGAGGTGGGATTTCAGGCATTCTTTCCCTTCAGGATTTCCTTTAGGCAGAATTGGATTAATGGGACTTGAGGTGCTGTAAATCTTTCTTTTGTGTTAACTCTCCCTAAGCAGTGCATAAGGTACGGGGGTACCCCAGGATGAGCATCTGAATCTGCGTGTATATAGCCAGGACGATGCATTTGGTTCCAAAATGTGGAGCTGTGCTGCACTAGCCAGTAGGAAAAAAGGTTAAAGAAGTAAGAATGAAATAACTTGGAACTGAGTAGTTCCGGGAGCTAGAGAAGTGGCTTTTCTTGTAAGACAACTCGTTTGGATCCAATTCAGTACTAATGGTTATTCCTCACATTTCACATGCAAGTGGTGTCAAACAGACTTTGCTAGTCTATTAGGTTTCTGAGGCTTATGTACGATGGTTTCACCTACATTGTTTTACTTTCTTATCTTACTTTACCTTCTATTAGTTTAGAGGAATCAAAAGCGAAGAAGGAGATTGGGTTGGTAAATTGCCATTGCTTTTCAGTTTCTCATAGGTGTAAAGAGTGAAGGCTGAAAACGTCTTTTCTACAGCATTATTACTGAGTATGAATTGTGGAAAATGAATTTACAAGAAGTAACTTCTTTCTCAAATTAAATGCTTTCTTTTATTTAACTGTTGTGGTTAGTGTATTTTTACTGTTTTATTTCCTTTAAAAGTATTAGCTTCCAGGAAGATTTCAGACAAAGTTAATATTAATGAATAATTTTAAAATAAAATTTTAATTATTAACAACACCTCAGAAAGCCAGTAATGCACTGGAACAAAAACAGTAGCTTCCTGAAACAAGATTGTTGGAGTAAGGCCCTTCAATCAGTGATTTCCAGTAGTATCCAGGAAAACAATTTAGCAGAGTGTTACGTTCAACATCTGGCATTCTCATTTTTAAAACCTCTGTTCTTTCTGTTTCCACACTTTCTTAATGAAGTGCTCCTGTTTTAAGCAGAGAGATGTTCTTGACTGGAGATGAGACAGAAAAAGTGTTATATTTCTGTTTGGTTCCACGTGTTCTGATACATTCTTTTAATTACTATGTTGTTATTTTTAGCTAAGTTCATCCTTGCACTTTCCTTATTTAAACTTCCTTTTCACGTGTTTCTAATTTTATCTAGAATTTTTTGTAGCATATTCCTCCTTAAGTGTTCAGACCCAAATTGAAGGAAAAAAAGTTTAAAGTTACCAATCTTTTTGCATTCACCAGTATCAGTTAAGCTCAGCTCTTCCGACTGTTAAAGGCTTATTTTTGCTTATTAATGTAAACAGCCAGAAGACCTAGTTAAAATTAAAGTCTTAGTATATTAAACAATTGTACAGACAGTTGTGGGTTTTCTTCCCTGAAAACAGTGCAAAAATGTCAGGAGAGAGGAAAGGAGTTTTTTCAAAGTGTGTGGATACATTTAACGTTTCTTTTTTATAAAGTTTGGGAACAGCAGATCAATCTCAGAACTATGAAGTTAAGAAAAATCAATTCTTGTTCTCTGCAAGGCTGGAGCTTCCACTGCCCATTCAGCTCCTTGGGCTTCTGCTCCCAGAGAGTTGTTGGGACAGTGGAGGGTGGCATGTCTCAGCCTCCACACGCTGCGACATACGGTGTGTGGGACATAATCAAAATACATGAGAAGCGACTGAAATTTCCAACACCTGTCTTCTGTTGTGTGTCCTTGTAATTTCAGTTATGGTATTTTCGTCAATGATGATTTTTGAAGAAAATATTCATGTGGATTAAATCAGACAGTTATTTATGAAAGAAAACCAGAAAAAAACCCAGATTTTGCTACTGGCTACCATAACAAATATGCTACTTTCTGTCTTCATGCAAGTGGATTACAGGAAAGTTTGAAACAAGGACCCTTCGTTAGCTTTCAGCACGGCTCTGTCTTGACTGAGTTAATGGGATAGTGGGAGAAGTAACAAAGCAGTTTGTTGGTGTTTTTGCCAAAACCAGCTATTTTTGAAGTAGCATTTGATTGTGCATTGGATTTCCTAGAATCTCCTGCTATTTTGAGGAGAGGCACCTGATGAGAGCTGTGGTTTCATGCAGGATAGTCAAATCTATGGGTTTGACACGTTGTCTTAAAGACTGGACTGGGTGAGTCATTTTTCTTTTGTATTAGGACTGCGTTTCATGTCTGATATTCCAGAAGAACCCTTGTGTAATCTATGTTAATTCATTTATAAGGCAAAATAAATAATTTTTCACCTTTACAGATTGAATGGTTTGTGGCCAGGTTCAATAATAAAATGCTAGAACTGAACAAAAACATGAATAGCAGTGAGCGTTCCTTGCCTTATAGTTCACTACACCTTCCTTAAGGCCGTGTATTTTATAGAACACACTTTTTCTCAACTTCTGCTTAGCCGAGATGGGTGTCGAGAAGATTCATTGACTCAAGCTCTGAAACATTGAAATCTGCGATGCTTGAGAGGTCTGGAGTACCTGTTGGACAACTGATAACTGGCAGACATCTCTGAAGAGTGCGTGTTAGAGGCCTGGCTGTCAGGCCAGCAGTAGAGGTGTCTGCTGGTCTTGAACGTAAAAACCCTTTTGTGCACATGGATGTGGCTTGACAGATTGCTGTTACAGGCATGTGGAAATTAGTATTTGTTTTCAGGCATCTCGGGCTTTGTAATGCAGAGCACATTTAAATCCTACTCTGCCATAACTCACAGAAATGCAGAACCGGATTTCTTGTGCTAATAGCTTACTCACATCCTTGTATATATATATATATAAGTGTGTGTGTGCGCACACACGCGTCTTGGTTGTGTTCTTCTCATTTGAGGACGAATGAAACTAGACTGGTCTTCGCTGTAAGTTAGAGGAGCCTGAAGGCCTTTTGCTGGACGTCTGCTGGGCTGCGGCTCCGCTGGCCACGAGGGTGGTTAAGTCTGAGAGCGGGTGTAAAGTTCTGGTTAGGTCCTGCCTGGCAGCGAGTAGCGCCCCAGCTCATGTGCTGGCTGTGCCACATCTGGGGAGGGACCCCTGCACTGGTGGAGCGCCGGGGCTGCTGTTCCTGCTGGCTTCCCAGCTGCCTTGAGCCGCTGGAGCAGCGCGCGGCAGCTGGAGCGGGATCGGCGACGGAAGTCTCTAAAGTCTTGTTCGGTCTTCAGCTAGAGCCTTTGCAGATACCCTGATGCGCGTTAGGAGTAAATAATGTCACGCGAGAGAGGCTTAGTGCTGAGCGTCCGGGAACACCTTCGCTGGGAGGTTCGCGTGAACGAAAGCTTCGCGGCGTAGCTGTAAGGCTTCCCTTGCGCTACCAGCGGATGCGGGTGGCTTTGGAGATCCGAAAAGTCTCTTCGGAATTTAGCGGCGGTGGCTTCGGTTTTTTTTCATACCCCTGCAAATTTTCGCCTCCGCAGGTGCCTAATGAGGACCCGCGGAGAGATGGAGGAGCGGTCCCGCCGCCCGCCAGCCCCCGCTAGGTGGCGACCGTTCACTCCCGGCGCGGCGGGGGCCGCGCTCCGGGCGGACCGGGACGGGGGGGAGCGGACCCGGACGGGGGGCAGCGGACCGGGACGGGGGGCGCCGGCTCCAACACCCCCCCCCCCCCCGGGGACGGGGACCCTCGGGCGTGGGGCGGGCACGGCTCCCCTCCTCCGCCAGGAAAAGATGGGTTTCCGCATCCCCCGCCTTCTGTAGGACGTGGATGAGAGTGGCGTGGTGGGTTTTGGTGGTTTATGTAATTGCTAAGCTTCTGATCCCTCTGGCTTTAGAAGGTGAGGGTAGAATGTAGCCGCTCTCTGTTGAAACAGGAATTTTCTCGGTATCATCCAAGAAAAAGAAAGTTTTATAATAACTGAATTGACAACTAAATGATTTGTTAGACGTTTTGGTGGTTTGGCCACTGGAAAAGTAAATTGAAAAAAATGCCCCTTCCCCCCCCCCCCCCATTATTTTTAATTCTGTGCAAGAGAGAAAGATTTGTGAGGTTTGGTTTAGTTTTGTAGCGGTTTCAGCTCATTTTAAAGAACACAAAACTTTGCGCAAGTTTTGGGGTTTTTTTGGTTGGGGGCGTGTTTCTTAATGTGAAATACCTATTTATCTGCATTAAGTGGGTAATTTCTTGGAAGGCCGGATCTTGAGGATGTCAGGGTTCCTGCTACTAAAACAACTTCCATGTTCTGTTAAAGTAATTTTTAGTCCTATCGTGCAAACACACTTGATGAGTGTAAATTCTTCCAGATGCACGGAACAGCCAGTACTTTGAACAGCATGAGCTTATCTTTAGTGCTTGTTTTGCACTGACAGATTGTTAGGGTTCAGCTTTCTTACTTCTAAAGACCATTCCGACCCTAATTAATTGAAAATTAATACAGAAACATTTGTGGAGGAAAGTTTTTGAGAACATATGTTTTTCCTGTGTGCACGTACATAGTATAATTGAGTAGATTTGGGAAAAAAAGTACAAAAGCAGAAAACAATAGGCAGAAGTGTTTTACTGGATGTGAATTTGTTAATTTTTTCTTATTTACCTCATTGTTTGTGCATCTTCAAGACTGATAATACTGGTTCCATTCTAAAATTATCATTTACCAGGTGCTAAAAAACATGTTGCTTTGGTTTCTTGTGCAGGTGTTTTTCTGTATTTCAGTATAGTCATAAAGTCAAGACGATAGAAAAGCTGTAAGTCTAGTGGTCCTTGGTAGTTCTCTAGTCTCACGTACTTTAATAATCCAGGAGAGATGATCTACTTTTTTGACACACACACACACACCCCCCAAGTGTGTCAATTCTGGCTGAAACTCAATATGTTATGATGCATATATTGAAAATATGAACAGCATTTGAAATTTTAACACAAGTTTCCCAATAATATCTTGGGCCCTTGTAAAAGGTTAAGTTCAGCAAAACTCAGTGTTACGGCTCCTTTGATACTGGAGCTCGTCTGTAGGAATTATTTGCAAATACTTTACTATTAACATGAAGTCAGTCAAAACAGTGTTCCAAGTTAAAAATATTTAGCTGGATCATATGGCAGAGCTGTTTAAGGGGATTTCCTAGATGCTTCATGAGATAACCCCTTTGTTTCTTCCTAATGTTTATAACCAAACAAGCAAAATGCATATATACCCAGGGAGATCTGCTTTGAATCATTCCACTGTGGCGAGGGTTATAGGAAGTGGTAATAGCTTTGATTCAAAGAAATGATGCCCAATCAGGAGCACAAGCCTTTTATAGTTGCAAAATGGAAAAAGCACATTTCAAGCTACGAACACGCTGAGAAGTCACTCAGTGTTTTAATTGAAAACTGTCAGTTGGTGAGGAAGAAGTGGGTGGTATTTGTGAAGCAGAATGAATGTCAGCAAGGGCAGAGGTGCTGCATTGTATTGCCTGTGTTAGTGTCAGGGTACACATCTGTAAATGATTGCTGCTGTCAACAGCAAAGTGGAGTATGAGTGTGGTTGCTGTTTATAATGATGGACAGATTAAGTTATAATATCAAACGGTGATATATGCATACAAGTAATGGGGCAATAAAGGAGAGGTCTGTGGAGTTAAGAGATGTGCTGTTTAGGGAGTCAGCTCAGGGTTTCTGATTTCAGCTGTGTAAAAAGTAGTCTGAACTGTCCGGAATTTGTGGAGGGCACATGCCGAGCATTACTTATTCAACCGTCCATCTGTCTGTTGACTATACATGGAGGCAAAGGATAATTTATTTTTTTAATTACAGTATTGGAAGAGTTGAATACCATCCTAGGTATGCAGTGTAGATGGCTTTTCTGAAAATATCTGTGCTGTGATCAGCTAAGGTACTGGAAGACTGCAGATACATTCCCTGCTACTTCTTAAAAAAAAAAAAAAAAAGTACTGTGTATTTAGTGTTGATGATATCCAGAGCATGAGGGTCCCAAGAGGGCAAAGTTAATATGCATGGATATGTACCCTGAACACTTTCCTAGTTTCAGATACTTGGGTTTCACTGAGTTTGATAGTCAGTGGGAGCACCAGGCAACTATAACTCCATGTTAATAAAGATTTTTGTCACTGAATTTCCGTACAACTTTGGTGTTTGTTGATGGTGGTTTGGTGTTTTGTTTGCTGCTTTTTTTGTTATTGTTAAGAAAGAATTCTTTATAGGGGCCAGTAATCAGTTACGCTGTAGTGGTTCCATGAAATTGATAGTTGAACAACCCGATGGAATAGCGGATGCTGTGCAATTTGCAAGTACAACTTTCTTCCGTGCTGTATCACTGCAGAGTGCAAGTTCATGCTTTGAAATGTCTGAGGTATGTGGTTGGCAATAGCTGTGAGGAATCCACTGGCCTGGTTATTTGTCCCAGTCTCTTGATATTTACACCAAACAATGATTAGAGTAACTTTAACCGTGTGGCATCAAGCAGCTTGTTCGCTGCTGCACTACCATCCCTTGCAACTTCCAGCTTCTTCCTGGTGTTACTCCCAGTTCATTCTGTTCTTCTCATTAAACTGTTACGATTCTAGTAAGCATTAACACTTTGCAGATTCTCCTTTTCATTATGCCATTCCTTGTCTTCTGCTTTATATGCGAAACACAGGTAGCAGTTAACATGATGTGACTGTGCAGCCCCAGCTGTATAGCTGAAGTTTAAGCAGTGTAGTCCAAGTGTAAAGCTAATCATGCCCAGCTGTGTCCTTAGTCACACTTCTCCATCCTAATTCATCACTTCCCACTAGCTGAGCAGAGTCATCAGGTGTTTTAATTTTTATTACAGATGTGTAATTTCAGCCCTCAGCTCTTCACCTCTCAGTACCAAGGCACTCTGGTCATTTTGCAGGAGCTCCTTGCAAATCCCCGGAGCACTCTGCCCGAGGTGCTGATACCATCACCACGGCGTGTCTTCCCGGCTCCGCTCGCTGTTGCACAGGGCAAGAGAACACAGCAGAGCGGGCAGCTTTTGCTCAGCCTCGGCCTGCCAAGCCGTGTGCCAGCCGTGCTCTTGTCAGCAATGACAAGAGCCCTCGCAACGTCGGGCTGTGGATGTTCGCAGGGGAGACTTGGAATGGGAGGTCTCGGGGTGAAAAAGGAAGGAAGAGGAGCGGGTGACATGCAGGTGCTAACCTGGGTGTCTCAGTGCCGCTGTCCGCCCACCCCTGGCACCTTCTCTAAATCCATGGTCCCCAGGTCCTAGCTCATATGTTAAATACAGAGAGAGGAGGCACAGCCAACCGGTGCGAGGGGTGGTTGTTCTCAGCTGGCAGCACGAGTGCTCCTGGGTGCTGAGGTGGCACTTTAAAGCTAGGCTGATGTGTCCTTGTGTAAATAGTACTGGTTAGCGGTGCTGCAAAGGGGAATGATTTATGAAGAGTGAGTGTCTGCAGTTTTTAATAAAGTGTTTATGAAGATAGCTGCACAGACCCAGATTTTAAGGCTCTCTGTTCCAATTTTAAATGTTACAGTCCCTCTAATTTTGGATTATTTTGACTAGGCACAGCTGTTAAGCCTTTCTCTCCTCTTCTGCCTCTCCTCTCCCGCCTCTCCTCTCCCCAAAGAACATAAGCCTCTCAAAGTCCATGGTTATCTGTCTTACTGTGAGCCTTGCTGGCTACCACATATTTAATGAAGGCTATTAGCTACCTGGTGATGAAGTTGAAAGACAGACAGGAGAGTAACTTGTAATAGGATGGTGACTAAAAAGTAAGACAATACCTAGCTTGTATCAGAAGATTTAAAAAATACACATTTTCAAAACAATGTTCCTTAAAATGTACATTTATTAAGAAGTTCTTAAACTTGGTTTGTTTTGGGAACCACATCTATGTATGCCACATCTGAAAAGCTTAGAAAAAGCCTTTACAGGTGTTTCTTTGGAAGGCGTTGTATTCATGTTGTCTGAACTGGCTTGCCTGTTAACAGTTACCTGCCTTCCCAGCACATTGAATTAACGCCTTTGAGAAGAAAGCTCACCTCACCTTTTTAACAACTGACAAGTTAAGTTACGAAGGTCACACGTTAAATGTTTTTGCAGTTTTCTTAGTGTTACTAGAATATCTCATTATTAATAATTTCAATTATTCAGGTAGAATACGGACTATTTTCTATATCTGAGTGTCTTTTGCAAAATGTCATAGAAGAGCAGATCGGGGGTAAACAACAGAAAAACAAACTGTATCGCAAAATATAAGTAATGGTATTAAACAAGCCATAGAAAACAGTGGGATGACAAATTTGCAAGTTCATAATGAGTTAAGTAAATTAATAAAATAATGTTATTTTTGGGACCTGTTTTTTGCTTTTAACGTCTGATAGTAATTTTCCAGTAGTCTAGTTTTAATGAAAACATTTACTCATGTAAATGAGGGTTTCGGTTTGTTTGTGTTGACATTATTATTTATTTTCATAGAGAAAAAATTCCTCCTTTCTTTATCATCTACTTTCAGAAATCTTTTGGAATGTGGTGAGGAAATGTCATCCTTCCTTTGACGTTCATGTTTTGTTTGGGTTTTTTCTTTCATTTTAGTTTCTATGAAGTAGTGTAAACTCTAGCTTAATTTGATCTGGCATCCCCGCAGTTGAACATTTGTAAGTATCTTGTATTGTGGCCCATCTGGGTTGTCATAGAAACCCGAGACCTCCATCCTCCTCCTTGTTGTTGGAAATGGAATGCAAACAGGGCATCAAAGTGACGTTTTTCTAGTACAAGCGAGAACCCTGTGAAGAGCCAAACAGAAAGGTTTCTTATTGGTTTTATGCTCTTGTGGCCTGTTGTAGCAGTTGTTATAGTACACCCTGTTTTCTCTTGAATATCTAGCAGCTGAGTAATAGAAAAAATGTGAACATCATGAAAAAGCCAAGCTCATGTGGTTAATCTTGTCCACAGCTTTTCCTCTCTATCTTTGCTTGAAGTATTTGTCTTGGATTGGGCTGCTAACTAGTAAGGAGGTGCGGAGCATGTTACTGCAAATCATTTGCGCTGCAAGGGGCTGAAAGAACCAATTATGTAGCACGTACATGTGGCTTAACGTTTCTCTGCACTGATCCTCTATCCTCCTACAAGAAAAAACAGCCAAATAATTCTGGCAAGCGTGTTAAAAGTTTTCACTTGCAAAACAGTAGAAATGCCAAGTGATCATTCTTCAGATCCATGGATTTAACAGATATAATTGCAAAATCATACACCGTTTCCCTTCCCCCATGTACGCTCCAGCTGTGCACTCAGCAGTTCTGCCGGCATGCTGGTGAATGGTCGTATCTCCTCCCCAGGACAAAGAACCTTTGAAATCGCCGCTGAATACTAACCAACGCAGCCAATTGTACATGATTGCGGATTTCCAAAATAGGTTGAGAAATTATTTTCTGAACAGCGACTTGCTCATCCACCAAGAGACGGGCTCCGTCAGCACAAAGGGGGCACAGGAACAGTTTGGTTTTGTGTGTGGGAGAAAAAATCTTAGTACAGTCTGTTCATGCTGAGCATGCTGTTGCTGGCCTAAAAGCAGCTGCCTCTATAGCCTCCACTGCTGGTGTGGTTTCTCGAGCAATATGGGTCACTGGGCAGGCTTCTGGTTGTCTTTAAATTGGTGAAAGGAAATCAGTTTCTGCCCCTGTGCAAAAGATGGATCCTCCAGTTTGGAGAGGTGTGTAGTGTGGGAATCTGCGCTGAAGGTGTTACAGGCTTGGAGCAAAAACTCCTGTTTCATCATTGCTCTGGTAAACTGGAAGAGGAAGATGAGGAATGCGGAGGCAGAATGCTACAATCCTGCATTATTTGTCTAGCTCATAATAAATACATTCGAAATGCAGAGCAGGAAAAGGCCACTGAATTATTATTACTATTTACATAGTACCAGTATGCGTTAAATATTTCAAAAGATTTTTGCAGACTAGGTTTTTGGCCTGCAGAGCATACAAGCTAATTGTGCAACGTACCAGCAGGGAAACAAAAGAGGAAAAACAATTAAGAATGTGGGTCTGTGGGGTTAAATCGAATGTGGTTTACTTGTCAGTTTTTGCATATGTGTATATGAAGTATGGACTTTCTTTCTTCAATGAGTTATTTCTAATACCTTGGAAAAAAATCTCAAAAGTATGCCCTGCACTGCTTGTGTCACCTTGGACATCCCTCTGGGCATAGGCCTGATGTGTCAGCGAGAAGGGACTTTAAAAGGGGCTTGTGTGACCAGAGGTGAGCCCTTTTTTCCAAGTCAATCTGATAAAATATAATGGTTTCTCCTGCAAGCCTGCCAGTGAGAAAGGACTAATTTTGCTTGTCAGACTTCACTACTTTTCAGTTCAGCTTTACATTGTCTGTGAGTACCCTTTGCTTGTGCGAGCCTATTTCTTCTTACTGCTTTCTATGTTTCCTGCTTTTTTTTTTTTATTTTGAAGCTTGTTTTTTTGTTTTCTTCTGAGCTTCCTTGCAATCAATGACAGCTTGACCGTCTTCCTATGCAAACTGACAAATGTGTTTTGGATTAAGTGTGTGTTTGATACAAACATATTTATATGATCCTCCAAACAATTACCATGAAAATCCTACTCTGCTCGTAACAAAGACTGCCTATACAGTGCAAAGTCAAGTATTTCTGTTTGCACATTAAAATCTTTACATTGGTCTTTTTTATTTCTGCAACACCTATCACACAATGACATTTTTATTACAGTTGGTTTATATTTTCTCAGCCTTTGGTCATAGTGTTTCTTTTTTTAAAGCAAAGTTAGATCACTAGTTACTTACATGCCCTTGCATGTATTTACTGATAGAAGTGTGTGTGTAATATAGCTCTTTTAAAAGCCTCTTTCCTCTGCTTACATCCTGTCCCAACTCCAGATGAAATACAATAGAGGATAGTTTTATCAAAACAAACAGATAAATATGCCCTGTTTTCTTGAATATGTGCCCTGTCGTATTTGTTAGAAAACATAAAGAAGCCCTGAAGCTTTTTTCCGCAAAGTATCCCTGCATTTCAGCATCAGTTTGGTTTATTCAGAAGTAATATGAGGGAAAAAGTTATCTCAGCTGCTTTTTTCTTCTAATGGCCCCCCTACCTCAGAACTGACAGAACCTGCTCCCTAATGTTGAAGCTCCCCTTCTTCTCATTTTGTGGAAGTTATCTGAGAAAGAGGGTTATGTGAGGGCTTATTTTATGGACTGGGATTTAAAAGGGTACCCATTACGTGTATGAAACTTTAATTAGACTCTGGTTGCAAAGACAGTGCAGCTTTAGGGTCGTTCTCTTAGGTTAATAATAGAGCTTGAGATCCCAGTATGAGTAAAGTTACCAGACCTGAGGACACAAAGCAAGATGGCTTGCTGTAACAGCCTGTGTTTCAGTTGCTAGGTTTCTGTAATCTTTCAGCCTTTCTCAACAGCGCAACATGTGTTTCCTTTAAAAAAAAAAAAAATCCATCAGTGCAAAACCACGGGGAGGAAAACTACTATTTTGTGATTTACAGCTCTTGGAGGCAGTTGTGATAGGTGTCTTTAGAGATACCCGAGAGAGACCTGCTGATGCTATTTTTAGAAGTCCGTGCATTCTGAGCTAGTGCTTCCAAACATATTCACAGCTGAATTGTCACGCAAGAAATGCTGACTGAGGGCCAATGAAATAATACTTATGAGTTTCACTAAGACTGTCTGATACTTCAGAGTGCATGTTTAGCTGGTCAGACCGGTTTGTAGCATGAAGCATGTTCATCCGGCAATATATTGCATGTTCTCTGCAATAAGTAGCAAGTCAAGCATATGGTCTGAAAACAGAACTTGCACTTCATTATGTGATGAAAATATACAGTAGTTTTTGTTAACTTTTTTTTTTTTAAAAGGATTAAATGTGCCTTTTAAATCTAATATGGGCCTGCAGAGGCAAAGAAGAAATCGTGGTCTCCCCTAAAAACACACTTATTATGTATGTTTAGTATTGCATAAGAGGAATTGCAAGAGAGCTTATTTTCTATTTCTTACCTCTCTTTGACAGAGAACTCCTTGGAGGGTTACAGAAATTCATCAAAGCCTTCTTCAGAGTTCATTTTACATCTGTAGCATTTATGGTCTCTCTAAAAGTTTTAATAAAATACTATTGACAAAAATACACCCCCCATCCCCCAGAGCCCCCCAAAATACATAGAGTTTTAGCCAGTTGCTCTAGGACTCTTTTCCCACCATTTAAAATTAGATTCTCACATTTGTATTTGTGATATCAACAGTCCCTCAGTCTTCAAGGATTATTACAACAACAGTATAAAAAGCCTCAGCAATTCTCTTCCAGGAGTACTTCACCAGACTGCCTATTTCTGTCTGTGCTAGGTTAAAAGATCTGTTCACGAACCTCATGGCCCCCCAAAACCCTGAAGGGATCTTCTTTATTGACATAATAAAAAAGGAAAGTACTTGCACTATTCTTGACAGCTCCTCTGTAAAAAGGAAATGATGAGCTAGTGCAGAGCAAAATATTTCCTTCTGAAATACTTCTAAGAGGTGTTGGGAAAAGAACAAACATTACCAAAAAGTTCCGAAGAGGTACAGTTCTCAGGTGATTAGTTAAAAAAGGGTCCCATCAACTGCAGTGTTGTATTCTTCAGAGGTGAGCTTGCCCGCTTGTTAGAAAACGGTATGCCAAATGGTGTTAGCAGCGATGGCTGACTGCTCAAGGAAGTGGAAGCACCTCTGCAATGCTTTATTCTGAAAGCAGTTTCAGCACTCGATGCTTACAGCCAGGAATTTTGGAGCTTTCAGTCATGATTCTAGTACCTACTCCAGAAAAGGTGAGAGAGCAAGTTACAGAGGCATTAAGTACAATTCATGTGTACAAAAATTGAAAATTCTTTTTTACAGAAGTAAGAGCTCAGTGTGGCACAAAAACGTGGTTCTGCCTTCTTTCACAGTGCTATCCTGACTGTCCTGACAAATTTTAATCCCAACTCAAACAAGATTTCACTGTGTTACAGCGTTGAAGCGTTATAGATACATTTTTACAACACAAGAGATGTGGATGCTTTTGATAATTTTATTCAATGTCATAATCATGTTTGTTTCAAATTTATTAGGTTTGAGAGTGAACATCGTCTTTAGTAGAGAACTTAAATATGACAAAATTCATCTTGCATCTTAGTTGATATCAAATGCATCCCAACAACAACGTTCATTGTTCATCCAGGAAATTATTGTCACCAAGGTACTTGTGTTTGCACTTTGAGTGAGCCTATCTTAGAGGAAAAAACAACTGTCTTCTGACTATTCAGCTTTCCTGAGGCAACCACAGCAGCTTGACAGTTTTGGAATCACTGTGTTCAGTCACATCCCCAAATTCTGAATTTATGTCATATAATATAGGGTTAGATGGCACAAGTTAAATTGCATTAAAGACTGAATTGGCATCTTTAGATTAAATTTAAGAAAATTTGGGAAAGGAGGTACAAAATAGTTTAGAAAATTACTTAGATGTAGAAAAGGGGTCTTACATTAAGGGTTGTTAATGATCACTCTGAAAACTGAGTCTCCTCAGGGTACTTTAGGTGGGTTCAGTAGCAGTGTTTACCTTTCTGTTACAAGAGAAGGGCCACCTCCGTTTTCCTTTCTAATGGAGGGGATCTTTGACAACGTTCACAAGAATTATGAAATAAAATTCCTGTACCATTCTGAACAAGGACAGTGCTGGATTCATAGCTTGGCTTGTAGCACAAACAGATTTTGTTTCAGACACTTCACTGTTACCAAGACATGGAAAACAGCAGATCACTTCAAAATATTAGCTGAAGGTTGGGAAACTTAGCATAGAAGAGAAGTAAGTTATATTTATTTATGGAGATGCATGCAGATGCGAGTATCACAATGCATTAAACAACAGGAGAGGGATGGGAAAGGATAATGGAGGTAATAGCAAAAAGAGTATCACCATTACTCACTTGTATAGGTCAGTTCCATATACAACTTTGTGTTGTGAAGTCATTTGAAACGGTTAAAAATTCCAATGGATAGTATAGAATGTCATTTGAAAGTGCAGATTTTGCAGTGTTTCATTTATTTTTTAAATAATTTGGATTCTGTTCCAGATTGTTTACAAACCCTCCTTACAAATTTGTTTCCCTTTTATCTGGGCAAGCATGTGCTGACGCTGTTGCTCAGTATACACAAATGCTAATCTACCTTCATGCACATGGAGAATAGCTTTCCTGGCACTGAGTTTAAAACTCCCATAGAATACATTATTAATCGAAGAAGTCTCTCTTTTTAGAAAAGCCTATCATTTACGTGGTCACCATTGAGAAGCTTATAGATAAATATAATGCTGTTTGTTAACCGTGTGGTCTTCAGAACATACAACAAACAACCCCAGATACTGAAAGTGCATTTAAAAAAGATTTAAATTTCAAAAGTGATTTTCCTTCTCTGTACTCTCATTGCATACACTAACATGATCTAATTATAATGTAACAACAACTTCTTTTCTATTGCCCTGCATGCTTTAATGCTCTAAATGTGTTTCTCTTGGCAGGTCTCTGCAGTGAGGTGAAAGCATGGTAACTATTCAGCTCCCTATAGTGAATAATTCCCTAGTTCTGCATTTGGCTTTCAAATGCTAGATCACGTATCTATGAAGTTCAAGGAGTAGAGTTGTGAGGCAAGTGGGTAGGGTGAGGCTGGTGTCCATCTGTGTATAATTTAGCAGAATATGACTGCAGCTCAGTAACAGAGCTTCAGCCCAGCTTCTGCTAAGTCTGCAGTGCTGAAGTGTTCCTTTAGTTACACGTGCTGGTCTTGCAGACTCTGCTGAGCCTTATCAAACACAGCCAGTTGGTGCTGCTGGTATGAAAGCACAGGGGAGCTCTCATGTGGAAGGTTAATGGAGTGTAATTAGAAAGAAGAATGAACTGCTCATCCACTCTATCTCACTCTACCTGCACTGAGAGTGACAAGTGCTCTGATCTTTTATAAACCCTAGAGCAGAGGTTTAACAGTCTAAAATATGACAGTATAACTGTCAAACAAGCAAGCACACTGTGAAGAAGTAGTATGAACTTAAGGATAGGAGTGTTTACATTCCCTTATGTGGTCTCTGTTAGTACTTTTTTTTTTTTCCATGCAGGATATTTTCTGTATTGATACAGCAGGTCTCAAATGTGTTTTCTTGTGAGGTGTCCATCAAAGCCAGAAAGATCTTTGTGTTCCATGCATGGCTTCTTCGTGTCTGCACCTCGTGTAACTGTTACCTTGCAGGATGAAGCGATGGCACCATCCTAAGGCATTTTGATACCAAGGAATTAAGCTTTCGTAGAGAAGAGTTCTGGCAGGAGCAAGAACAGCTACTGCGGTTTACATTCCAGGAACTAACCGAAATTTGAGATTACATACATAATTTGATATTAGATACTAATGCCTGATCCTGTTAATTAAGTTAGGTACTATGTACATCTGTTGAAAACTATCATATTCATAAAATTTTTTTTGTCTTTCATCTAGCATGCAGATTTTTTTTTTTCTTTTAAAAGAATACTGATAACTTTTAGTTGTGAAACTGCATCTAGGAAGTAGAGGGAAGATACGTCAAATCCAAAAAGGACAAGGAGATTACCCAGTTTAACTTCCTGTATGTTAGAGGGTGTTGTATTCTACCTTAATACTCCTCTGTGATGTCTTCTGACTTCAGGGAGACTAGGATGGTTTGGTTATTAGGGTACTAACTTTCTGTCTTCCACATCTGTGTGTTCCAGAAAACAGGTGGTGGATTGGGCTGCCAGTTATTCTGAAGGCCCTTGCAATGTCAGCAGGTTGATTAGGGGAAATTTGCCCAGCTAATCCTAGCAGGCAGTCCACATCCTGCATTGCAGCAGAAGGGGAAAAAAAAACCATCCCACCAAGTCTGACCTGGGGAAATTTTTTCCCATTCCAAGTCTAAAATCAATAAGAATCTAAATATGTAAAGAAGACATACAATAAAAGGCATCAAAGGAAGAAGATAAGCTTGCTTTGCTTAGCTTCTGTTCTCTAGCTGTGGCCAATATCTTGTGTTTCAGAGAAAGTTGAAAAAACAAATTTGAGTATATCTGGTTGGTTGTGCCTCCGGACATGTTCATATTCTGAAGAGTAAGGCTGTCTTTATGTGGAGTTTCAGTGCTGGAGAAGCATGCTGGGAGCAGTGCTGGCACTTGCACTGTCCCTGTAAGGGACAAGAATGAGCAGAGGCTTCCCAGGTCCCAGATCCCTCTCCTCCTCACATGTACTATACAATCTCCTCCAAAACTTAGATTAAGTATTACCTTTAGAAAGCTGTATTACCTTGTCCTAAAGACTTCAAACCATAGTAGACCATTACTTCTCATATTAGGCTATTCTGGCATTTAACCATCTCTGCATCTTATTTCAAGGTTGAATTTGTCTGCCTTCAACTTGCAGCCACAGAATCATCATTTACATTTCTCAGAGAAACTAAAAACCCTCCCATCATCAAATTTCTTTCCCGTGTATAAATATCTATGCTCAGAGAAGTCACCTCTCAATAAATTGGATATGCTGAGCCCCAGTAAGCTTCACATTACACAGCGTTGTTTGTTGGGTCCTTGATTATGTTTGTGGTTTTCCTTTGAACTGTCTCCAGTAGCTCTGCATCCCTCATGAAAAAGGTAGCTTTCCGTTCTTTTGGCAAAATGCCTGTTCTTGGGTGTTTTTAAGGGAGGTGGAAGTTCACCAAATGTTCAGTTGTTGAGTAGTTTTAGCCTTGCTTAGTGAGGCGCTTTTTGCGCTGAGATAAATTTACACAGGGGCAAAGTCCCCCTCCCCATGCCATTTAAATCGGGAGGCTGAGGAAGAACCATTGCTTTGTTTTTCAGAGAGTCACTGTTGACTGATCCACAAACCTTGATACAATTGAAGACCAGCGATTTGGGTCTTCTGCAGTGATTTAATTTGTCTTCTCTGTGAAGCAGGCATTTTTCTTCGTTTTGATCGTGCTTGGTTAACTAAAGAGAATAGTACAGCAGGTATATTTAGCTGGACAGGATATCTGTATTTGATATCCTGTTCAAGTGACTAGGAAGAAGAGAAAATCTCTCATTTGAGTGAGGTAAAACTATGACTTTTTGCTCTGATAACTCATTCTCCCTATGAAGCGCAGATCAGCAGTGAATTGTGATGTGATGTTGTTAGTGATGGGTTTTAATTGAATTGGCGCTAAGCAGTATTTGGTTGACGACATAGGGAAAAAGCCTGTCTGCTGCTGTTAGTTTGTGATGTTTGTAAAGCAGCTGTGGAAATGAAACATTAGATGCTGTTAACAACATCAGAGTAATCAACAGGTGGTTGTGCAGTATAGTTTGAGCATCCAGATCTTTCTGTCCACAAAAAACAAGTTTGCATTCTGTGGTGAAATAAAGCTAGTCATCTTGCTCGATACTTCCGATCATGCATGAAGCACATGAGCATGAACTGTGTGTGTTTCCTTTCATGAGGAGGAGAGGAGGTGTGATTCAGTCGTGAGAATAGCTGTAGGATGCACAAGAATCCTGCTGAAGCTGATTCATTTTTAGTCAAGGGACCATTACTGTGCAGTAGTACGCTGTAAAATTACTTGATGACTATCCCTTCCACTTGGGTTGTTCAAAAATATGAGGAGTTATCAGATTAGAAAGTAGACTTCTATTTAGGTTGATCGTTTCTAAAACATGAAATAAGTTTACTAATTTAAATTGCTCTACTGTGCTTGCTTAATTCAGACGAATTCACTTTAAAGGATGTCACGTTATGAGGTGAATCAGAGGTAGGAGAAGAGAAGCAGCAGGACTTCCCTGGCAAAGGTGTTTAGCTTGGGCAACTGGCTACTGTATATAGATGCGAATGGCTTTCCCATGGGGGTGGTTGTTCCTGTGTGTTCTCCTGCACAGGAGAATAATAACCCACAGTATTTTTTGTGCTGAGATTTTATATCCCAAGCTTTGGTCCATGACAGGTTTTACAAGACCACGTTATACACTTCTGGAAAACTAGGTTCAGCCGGAGATCATAGAAACATACTTTACGTTGAAGTACAAAAGAACGCTTGTTTCATTTCTGCACAGTCTAGGTGGCTTTTTTTTTTCCCTAAGGAGATTTTTTTTTTCCTGAAACAGGCAAATGGGGGTAGAACAATACAGAGATGGGCAAGATAAAATTAAAATGAGCACCTTTTCTGTGGTAGTCAGCAGTTTAATTTTTTCATTTCTTCAGCCTTTTCATTTTAAGGTGATCCCCACATCTTTTTACCAGTTTATATTTGCACTCAGAAGTATTTCTGGGAAGCAGAAAAACCTAAACCAAAACAAACCTTTTTAAACCTTGTCCAATTTTTAAAAAATTAATTTAGTTCCTTTCATTCCATTCCTCCTTAATTACATTCAAAGTACTGCACTTAACTGTTTTTCCTGTTCTGTCTGTTGTCATACATTTAATTCTCCATTCATTAATTGCTTCATTGTTTAATTATTGTAGCTGTTCTTGCAAGTTTCTTTCTGTTAATCTAAGTACTAAGATAAGAAGGTAGATACTAGGTTTATTTGATATGTAAGCTGCAGGAAAACGTTGTATGTGTGCTGCTTCAACTAGTTCAGTCTCTGTTCCCTACTTTGTGCAAGAGTAAAAATTCTAAAATGAGAAGACAGTGATGCATAAGGCATTTCATGGTACAACATTCCCTTCCAAAAATTAATTGATCTCGTGGTGCTGCAAATGTAAAAGAGACGGTACTGAAAATAAAGCAATCAAGAAGTCACATAAAGCAGAATGGCACAGCAGCTATTTTTGGTTATTTTCATTTACAAATCTAGCTATATTTTTAAAGAAAATAAAAAAATTATAAGCATTCTCCCTCGTTAAGAATGAAGGAATGAACATTATTTTCAGAACTTAAATAATTCACTTCTGAATGATTTCTAGCAACTTCAGGTAGTGTTTCTCTATTCTGAAGGAAAAATCCCACGTTCTTTTTCGAAGTACGTATGTTCATGTGTGAACTGTGTATTTATTTCAGAATCGCACCTGTAGTAATTATTTTAAATAGTCTAAAATATAATGAAGTGTAATAAGTTTGCGAGCATTTTTAATGACAAAAATACTTTTCACATCACACCAATGCTATATAACAATATTTATCTGACAAAGTGTCAAAGTAGATTTTTACGGAATGAAGATTTATTTAAATTCCATTTTACACAAGGTACCCTATGCTGTGTTCCGTAATTGTATTAAAGATATTAAGACTGCAATGCAAGCTCATGAATTTATGGTGTACCAAAATTAACAGTACTATCTTGGTCCATCTCTAGTGCTCATTGGTTTTATAAGTGTATTGCTCAGTTTATCCCATAGGACCATCATAGCAGAGGGAGGAGAAGCATTCAGTTCCCCTAACAAGCTCCGCAACCTCTTTTAGACATGCAGAAGTCGTCCTTGTTTCTTTGTGCAGCTTTTAGCCATGTTTTCTGTGGGCTGAATGCAGCACGTGCTCTTTGGGACAGTTACTGGAGTGCTGGCAATGCAGCCATTGACTGGGTATGGTTGAGATATCTGTGTATTTAATAAAAGCTTAAAAAAAATTAGGTTTTTAAACTATAAAAAGGAATAGTGCACGTTTTGGTAATCATGCCCAGTAAGGCATTCAAGTATGAGGTGGAGGTGGTCTCCCAGTCCCACTGCTATGTTCCCATTCAGGACACAAGCACCCCTGCCCCAAGAGAGTCTTTTCTTACTACTGAAAGATACAGGTGCCGGTTTGATCGCCTTTAAGAAGTAGGAAATTGTACCACACTTTTTTCTTGGAATAAAATTCTTTCTAATTTAGTTGGTTTAGATTTTTTTTGTTGATAAAAAGATCTGGGTATGAGTGAAGCACAGCCAGAAGTGCAAAATTCCACAAAAATTCAGGATAACCACAGAATAGCTGAAAATACTTCTGTAGTCCTGTGATCATTCTTTCAATGAAATTTAATTCAAGTTGTTTTGTACAGCAGGGTTTTTTTCCCCTCGCTGGTGTAGATTCTGCGTCATCAATTTCTATAATTGGATTTCACTATTTTAAATTTTAGATACTATCTTAAAGTAGTAGATGAGTGTACCATTATTCTCCTTGCTTGTAATGTTTCCACTGCAAAATTCCACTCCCAAAATGCGCCCTCTTTGCAGGTTAAAGACTAACTGTGCCAGGGCTCCAAAAATCTTTTAGCTTCTTTCTGCCACAGAAGTTTTGGTAGCTTTCTGTTTTGTCGAAAAGCAGAGGTATTTCACTTCTTTTTGAGTAGTGGCAGGGGATGGTGCTGGCAAGGAGAGGGGAGTGAGGCTGGAAAGGAAGATTGCAGAGCAGTGAAATTCCCTCCATCCTCCCCACTCCCAAGTTAGAGCTTATTTGAAATCGGTACTTTCTCTTACCATTTCATTCGTAGCAGTTGGCAATTTTAGTATCCCAGAGAACATTTCTTGGTCATTGGAGGGAACAGGTAACGAGAGGATCCCTAATAGCTGACTTCCTGGAATTGGTGGAGCAGCAAAGCGGGTCACTAGCAGGCAGCTGAGCAATTCAAACCACATCAGCTTTGCTTTTGTGATACAAAAGGTATGCATTGCAAGGCTGTTTAGTACTTTACTTTTTTCATTTTTACAAGATTTTTATATTTTAATTTGTATATATTTTTTGAAGTTTAAAGATAGACCCTCCTTTAGATATGTATGCTTTTCTGAATGTGTTTCCTGGATGAAGAAGAAAATGTGTCACCAGATACAACAAGGAATCTAGTACTTAAAAAATTGCTGTACTTGGAGAACTATTTTGTTATTGATTGATTGATTAAAATGGAAATAATGCTTAGCTAATATTGTTAAACTTAAACCTTACTAAGCTTTAAATTTGCTCCAAGGACTTTCCTTATCTTCTAGCGACATATTCATGATAGCTTTTTATGTGAGCACAGAGAAGACACCTTTTGGCACAGATATATGGGCAACAAGACAGATTTTCTGCTTAATCAAACCAAAATAATCTCCTAATGCTGTGTTAGGATCTGGCCTGTGGCATGAATGAGAAAGTGGTATCGCTAAATGTCACAATATTGATTACAATTATTACCTTTAAGAAAGGGTCATATAAGATGTGTAGGGCTCTGTGAACTCAGTGGTGTGAACGGTTCTTGATGAGATTAGTGATAAAGATGTCAAGACAGCAAGAGCTGTGAGATTATGTAGTATGCTTACGGGGCACTGTTCGACAAACAGATTTTGAAGTAGTCTCATAGTAACCGTTACAGAGGGCTAGTTAGTTTTTGGGTAGAATACGGTTTGGAAGAAAGGATGTGATTATTAATTTCTTCCATGTTCTGAATGTAAAGAGAGGATTGGCATTCGGCTTTGAGGAAAATTCAGTAAACTTGAAAGACAAATGCTTTTCATATATTTGTAGTGTTGCTGGAAAAGAAACTTGTAGGTATATGGGGAGAGTTAGAGCTTTCTGCCATGCAGAAAACTATAATGTTGTGTTTATGATGATGTGTTTATGATTGAGTTAATCTCAATTTAAAATTTTGAAGTTGTCAGTAAGAATTTAATTGGATTAAATATTCTTAAATAAGAGTGGGAAGGAAAAATGGCAATGATTAAATTTAAAGAATTAGGAATATTTCTTTAGATTCTGCGGTGCTTTTAGATGACCTCAGTCTCACTGGCACTCAGTCTCTAAGGCACGTAGCTAGGACTTTATACCAGCCTTGGCAAATTTCAGTTATACAGGTTGTACTTTCTGCAGCACAAGCCACCTTCAAAATTGATTAAGAACATTCAAATAACTGAAGAGCCATTTTACAAAACGCGGTTTTAATGAAGTAGCGAATCTGACAGCAGACAAGAGTTTCTTTCATGCTGCCCTCCCGTTTAATCCCCTACAAAACAAGGCTCTGGTAAGGTTGCTGCAGACAGACACGTGCCGCGGCTGCGGAGCAGCGGTTCCAGCAGGACGCCGTGGAGGAGCTGTACGTACAGTGCCAGACCAGCGGCGTGGGTTGAGACCGAGCAGAGGGTAGTGCTGGAAATGGGCGTAGATCCGCGCTTAGTTTCTGTGTAGGTGCGACCCCGCGAGTCTCGGCTGGTGTTGCTAATTAAGCTACGTAACTTTGGCATATGTCGTTCAGAGTCTTCCTCTGGATAATGAACAGGTAATCCCAACAGTCTTGCAGGTAGTAAAAGGATTTCTGTAGTTTCAGTGTGGTGTTCGTACTGACAGTTGGTGGAAGCGGCTTAATAAACTGCATAAGCAATTGGCATGCACTGCAAACTTCAGTTTTACTCTCTGAATCTTAAAAGCATTAGATGTTTCTTCCAATTTAATATCTGCATAATGGATATGGATGGCAGGATATGCTGCTGCCAGGCAGCTCTCAGCAGCCTCTAACAGGCTAGCGTAGAATTCCAGAGCAACGGTGTTTTTCCACTCATGTTATCCGTCTTGTGCCAAATATGCTGAGCCTCAGTTTTTGCACAAGGCACTAATAAAAGTTGTGCTTCGGTCCTGTTTTTCCCCAGCTCTGCGCTCCGTGGTTCGGGCCTGGGGGTGGAACAGGCGGTGTGCGAACGCGATGTGACTCACCTCCTCCTGCCCCCCTGCTCCCGTCCTCGCTGGCTCTCGCCCTGCTGTAGCAGTGTGGCAGAGGAGTCCTCCAGCCTGCCTCTCCCTCTCCTCTCTTTCTTTTTTAGTTTTTTAAAAAAATCCTTTCACTGACGTTCCTCCCGTTGTAAAGAGCAAGATGGAAACATATTCTTGGGCCATTGCTGCTGATTTCTTCTGGTTAGGGAATCGGTAGAAGAGCACCATTATCACTGAATTTCATACAGGCAGCTGTGGAAGACAAAAACTGCCTTCCTGTTCACGCCGGGTACAGTAATTCTTTAGCCTCCTGCGCAGTGTACGTGCAGTCCATTTTTTGGCAGGTATTCCATAGGCATGTTGCGTTATTTCCTCTCCTACTTTGCTCAGTTCTCCTCTCCTCCCCCTCGGGTTACTCTCTGGAAATGTTTTTTTCAGCTCTTGTATCTGCTTGCTGAGATGGCACTTTGTTTTGCATGTTAACATGGTTGATCTTTTCAGAAAGCAATTTTAAGTGGTTGTTCGGTTACTTTGTATACGAATGAGCTGATAGACACAGGCTATTTAAAACTATGTATAATATCGGAATTAGAAAAATGCCTTCTACACTCCTATTATTTTCTCCTTGTTGTAGAAGGGAACAAACAATTTACAGCTTTTAGGCTCTGACAGCTTTTAGCACTTTTCTGGATGCAGTGTAAAACAGTTCCTTCGTGCTGCCGTCCATTACCAACCCCCTGAATTTTCAGTGAGGTTGGGCCTGTGTTTCTGTTGTCGTCAGAACTGAGTGTGCATCCCCAGCCGGGGCTGTGGGGTTTGTAGAAGCCAGGCAGTCCACCTTCTGTACACCTCTGAGGCGCTGAATTCAGTCTTTTGCAAACAGGTGAGTCATGTGAGCTCACGCATTTCAACCTTATGAAACAGGGGTGGGTTTTTTGTTGCTTGTGTGTTTTATTTGGCTTTTTAAAGTTCCAGTTCTCAAATCTGCCAATTTGGGACTTTGCACCTTTTGTTATCTTCTTCTGGGCTAGAGGTACACATTCAGTGTGTGAGGCTCTGCAGTTTTAACTCATCATAAGCAAGACACTCGGAATCAAAAGTCTACAGTATGTCCACAAGAACTATGTAGACAACAGATGTTTTGTTGGCTCAGAATTTCATAATCCTGTGTGAAAGAAATTTGAGGGGAAAAATTGTTTCAGTTGCTTGTAAATAGCTGGAATTTTTTTTCCTCCATGTCTCTGTTTTGTACTGTGTCTTAATACTAATGCTTCAAAGCAAAAATCAAAACATTTGATATTGTCAGAATGGGTTTTTTTTCCTTTTCCTTTCTGTGTAAATGGAACTGCTTGGGGCAGCCCACTGTCAGCACCTGGCTCTGGTAGAGGTTTCCTCACCACTTCTGTTTCCACTAGAGCTTTCTCAGTTGAGCCCCTACATCTGTTGACTTCATTGTCCTCTTCCAAAGCCAACCTTGTCATGTAACTGTTTCAGAGTATGCGTATGCTCTTGATCAAGGGGGCTTAAGTATATATCTAAATCTTTTTAAAGCTGTACTAATTTGAGGGTGGTTGGAGTGTAGGAAAAAATGTCCATTTTCTGTCATGCCCACAAAAGGTAAAAAAAGTATTGTGGTGGTTTTTCCCTTGTCCACACTAAAGTATAATATGAACATAAATTGTGAGCCCTTATTACCCATGTGGCGACATGGTATCTTACCCTGCAGGACACCTGGTCAGCTCTTAAGTCTGTTGAGTTACTCTTTAGAGAGACACAATGGCTACTAGGAGAAGAAGCTTTTAAAAATAATTTCAAACTTTCATGGAAGCTATAATGTAATAGGAAGTCTTTAAGCTGGAAGAAATATATCTGTGCCATTTCCTTCCCGTATAGGTAGCCCTATCTGATTTTCTTTCAGGTGACAATAATATTGAACAGAATGCCCTTCCTGTTCCCCGCTTTGCACTCAGACTGGCTATCTCTCCACTCAGTTTTGATGCCTGGTACAAAATGGCATCCCCATTGCCTTGAAGTCAGCCCCAAGGCATCAACCTGAAGTCTTTTTTCATCACTGTTTAGGAATAGTGCGCATTTGAAGGAATCAGAAACTCTGGAGTCTGAATCCTCACGTGTCTCAAGTGAATATAGGTTAATGAGGTCTTGCAGCGGTTTGTGAATGGGCTGAATTTTGGTGGGTGGGTTTCTGCAAGGACAGCAAGGTCATCCTGCTGGGCAGCAGTACTGACTGCTCTGTGGCCTATTTTGACACAGTGCCCATTAGATAACACCAATATTTAAAATTCCAAAAAGAGAAATCCCACTAAGCTTCTGAGCAGTTCTTTATTTACATTAAATAAATGTAACTTTAAGTGTTATTATCTTCTCTAATATGTGCAGCTAAATAACTGTCATCATTTCTGTTTATGTTTTTGTTTATTTGGTAGAAAAGAGTGGTGGAACAGCTTCGAAAGAATTTGATAGTGAAGCAGGAACAGCCAGACAGTAAGTTTCAAATACAGCCGTTGGCACAGTCAGAAAACAAACTACAGACACCACAGCCGCAACCACTACAACAGCTACAGCAACATCACCATCAACAGCAGCAGCAGTCTACTGCACCCTCTCCAAACGTGATTGGATCACAGGTAAAAATCTCTACAATAATTATTTTCCTTGCTAAAGGTGAAGTTCACTAAAAAAAAAAAAAAAAGAAAAGTGCAGAGAGAAAATTGCAGACTTTCACTTACACCTGTTAGTGTACCAATATGAATTTCTCCTTCTATGCACATGCAGATATGGGTCTTGTGGGTTTTTTTGGCAATAACCTCCTATCTGAGTCAAAAAGATTACGTGGTTCTTACAAGTTGAATCATAACCTCACAGAAAAGAAGGGTGGCAGTATCACCTTTCTTAAAAATAAATGGAAGTTTAGCAAATGAACCTCATCTTTTCCATAGGTGCATGAATGATGGTCTGTCCATACCCGGTAGGTCTCAAGAAACAGTAAAGCCTTTACACACACTGTATGAGGTATATGATTAAAATACTTTATTTGTAAAAGACTAACACAGTGCCCACTGTATCTGTGAACAAAATGTAAGAAAACAGTTCCCTCCTCTTTCTGCTTGGTTCTTTTTAAACAGATGTAACTCATATCAAGTAATATTTACCTGAGTTTGCAAGGATTCATTTAAAAGTGTACAATGTTAATTGCAAAGTTCAAGTTTTAGAAAGTAATGTCTTTATTGGGAAGGTACACTGAATTTCAGTACAGTATAGGATTAGAGACGTAATCCCAGAACTCACCAGATAAAGTGCTCTGCCTCTACTGAGAGGGAAATTGCAAGTTTCTCCTGTTCAAATATTTCGAATCCCCAAAGCGTGCTAATAAAACAGCTAGAAAGTGCACGGAGGTGTTTTGTAAAAAGAAATGTGTGTGAGGTCTTTTAACCTGTTGATGCAATCTCAGCAGCTCATGTTTACCTGGATAGGCAGATGGCAGAATTCACCTGTGAAGTTTACTTTATGCACATTGCAGTAAATCACAACCATAGCTTTGACTGATTGTGATTCTTGTCTTCCCTTTTCCTGGAAGTAGAGGAGAGAGAAATGGTTGGGCTGTTAGTTCTCTTATTTAACTCAGCAAATTGTTTGGGATGCCCTCTAAAAATATATTTGTGAGGCTTAGGTAATTGTATTTTTCAGAAAAGAATATTGAAGAAATGAAGCAAACTTAACTTAAGGAAAAGACATTTCTGAGCAGCAACATCAGTATCAAAGCTAAAACAGAACAAAGAAATAAATATTACTGTGTCCTAAAATATTTATAGGCAAACAATGGCTCACTCTTTGCTGTATCGCTGATCTCTGTTTTCTCAGTCAGGAAACATGACTGCAGAAGCAGTTTCATGTGTTTCTCCATATTCCAGACTTTGCATTCATGCATTAACTTCCAGGTCATCTCCTAGGTTGTAAAAATTGAGGTTTTGTTCAAAGTTAAAGAGCCCTCTAGTGAAACAGTCAAAAAACTGCTACACCCTTTTGACTACCATTGATACAGTTGTACTTGGAAAGTACTTACAAACTGAAAGGCAGGTCATCCTCTCATTTGAATAAATAAGCCAGCTTTTATCCTTAACACTTTTCTACTTTTGTTTATGTTGGTGTAATTCTGAAGTAACCTCACTTGCTTCTGTATACATTTCACATCTAAGGTTGCGCCTCTGTCCTGTTGCCCCTCAATCTCTTTCAGCAAAGAGAAGCCAAATATTTTGTCTCTCTGGAAAGTTTTTTGGTGCCTACTTTTGCAAGTAATGCATCTTTCAAGTCTGTGTCAGTAAAGAGAATGCTTTCAATGGTTATTTTCAGAGTAATTAAATTTAGGAATCAAGGTATATATGCTGCCTTAATCGTGACATTTTAATATACTTAATATAGTCCAGTAAGAAGGGCTTTTTAAATTTTCATAAAGCACCAAGTCTGCTAAAAGGTCATATTATTGCCATGTTATTATGTGAAATAATGCAGACTTACTACAAATGCCACTTCAGTATGAATTCATGCATTGAAAACTTTTTAGAATAACCAAGGTAATTAATGCTCAGCAAAGTAACAGGGATATTCAAGCTCTGTGATCTGCTCACTGAAACTATACTCTCAGTACTTACAGACTTACTAGAACCCCTTGAAAGAGTCACAGTCTTGTATTACATGATTGATTACACTTTTCTTTAAAATGTTTACGGATGAATGTAATGCTTGTGAAAATTATACCATGTTACATCTCATTGGAAAAGCTTGAATAATGTTACTGCATTAGAGAAATGGAGCCTTTTGCTTTGGAGAAAGTGCAGCAGAGGTCGATAAGTTCTTGAATCTCAAAGTTAAGGGAATTGTTCATGTTGCAACAAGGAAAAGTTAATTATGTCTGGATTTTGTATAAATGTATAAAACTGAAGCATGAATTATCCTTTGATTTGGCATTATACAGTGTTTGAATTTTTTTCCACACTTATGCATAATTAACAGGGAATATAGTTTTAAGCATTATGAAATAAGAGGTGTGAAGGTAAAATGCGTTTTTGTTTAAGGAAATAATATTGGTGAAAATACTGAAGAATCCAACTGGAAATGTATTTATATTATTTTATTAGAAAGAAGAGAAAGGTCTTGTGTGACTAAAATCAAGCAGTCTAAATGAAGCGTGTTCAGAATGTGAAAAAGACTGCCTGATCCCTGGTTCTCCATTTTTTCCTGCTGTAGAGCCTAGTGCTGACATCAGGAGGGAATGGTGGTTATTTTGCACTGAGAGCATCTGATTGTGCCAATAACTGTTTTGAAGATGCAGTGCCATTGGTACAACGGATTTTTTACACCAAAAAGAAAAGAAATAAGCTCACTTGCCATTCCGTTGAGTGTCATTTGTTGTGAGTTTTCTGTGCACACTGTGTTCTGGTTTTATATGGAGACTCTCTTGCCTTGTTGCTTTTTGAATGAGATTCATAATTGTCCATTTCCCTTAACATCTTAGAAGACAGTACATTTTAAAACAAAACTATGAAATTATAGTTGTTTTAACTTTGGAATTTGTGGGCATAGTGTGTTCAGGCATTTCAGATAAATGCTGGCATTAAGTGATTCAAAACCACTCTCATTAAAACAGGCCAAGAGCAATCATGGCATCACATATATGTTCCAAAACCAGCCCATTGCACGGAAGTTAAACTTAATTGCCTGCAGCTGGACAGACTAGCAGCCAGCTCATACAACTTCAGGATAGCCCTACTGATATTCTTAGGAAAGAAAGCTAAGGGCTAAATAACTGTATGTATGGCTAAAACTGAAATTTGGGATACCCAAAATCAAAATATGTTTTTATTCTTAAAGAAACCAATTTATGAATGTTTTTTTCCCCTCTTCCTCTGATTGTGAGGATCTCTGTAAATGAAGTTTCCATTTGAAAAATTGAGTTTTAATTGAGAAGCTAATTTGCTGGTATGTTTCATAAACCTCCACCTTACAGGTTTGATATTGACAGTACATGTTTGGAAGTAATATAAAACTAAAAGATCCAGAAATGCATATGCCACTACTAACACTTGATTGTCATTTTGTCAGGAATTTGTTTTGGATCAATCTGTAATGCTGCAGGTGATTGAAATAGACCCAAAAGGTGCCTCAAATGAGAATCCTTTCTAGCTATCCAGTTTTCAGAGACATAAGATAATGTGCTTGTCTGAACAGTAGGTAGATAGACTCAGTGCTGCCTTTTCTTTCTCTTACTGTCTATTGTTTCTGACTAACCAACCCACGTCCTGTCTGATATGAAGTGTCTCTGTCTCTTACAGTGTGTTTTCTGTTTCCCTTAGAAAACTGTAACTACAGCTTCTATGATCACCACTAAGACACTACCTCTCGTCTTGAAAGCAGCAACTGCGACCATGCCTGCCTCTGTTGTGGGTCAGAGACCTACCATTGCCATGGTTACTGCTATCAACAACAATCAGAAAGCAGTCCTCAGCACTGATGCGCAGAATGCACCAGTCAACCTCCAGACAACAAATAAGGTCACTGGGCCAGGAGCTGAGGCGGTCCAAATAGTGGCAAAAAACACAGTAACTTTGGTAAGCGTTCCATGTGTTTGCCCTGCAGGTATGCGTTGGTTTGGTTTACAAGAGGGCTATTGGGGGGGAAAAAAAAAAAAAAGTCAGTTTTTTGCACAGAAAGGAGAATAGTAGGGACGTGTCGTGAGTCTTCACTAGTTGACATTGTTAAAATGGTAGTCTAAGAGAAAAGCATTTACTATCTACACGGATTGTTACTACTGTTTTGCTTTATAGAATTAAATGAGTGCTATTATGACCTCTGTGTAAAGTTTCCCCTACTAGTAGTTGTTAGTCATGGGGAAGTAATGATTGCTTTGCCCCTACCTAATCTACGTGGCTGTGTTCTGCAGAATTCCGACTCTTTTCTTTGGTAAAGGAGATGTCAGACTTTCTTCATTTGATCAGTTTGGATTTTCATCTTACATATTTTGAGTCAATCTCTCTCGTTCCCTTTGCGTGATAAAAAGTCTCTGGTGTTAGACACATCACTTAACTCTGCCCACTACCATGTCTTTGCTTACCACTTTTTCATACACATACACAGATCCTGTTCTTTAAGTATGTATTTTGGAAAGTGCTTTGATGACATCACACAGTCTTTTCCAGAATGGTTAGCCACCTAGAAATAAAAGAAGCAATGTTTTAAAATTGGGTTATATAGGCTTCTTGGTCTGGAAACCAGTCATTGTATAACATCATGACAGGGAAATTTTACTTTTGGAATAAAGGCTAAGGCTTCACTAAACAAAAATCCAATTTATCTTTATTAAAAAATACAGTTCCATAATGCAAATGGAAGTAAGTTTGCTTCCTGCTGAGGCATATGTTTGCAATCAGAATAGAGAAGACTCTTTGAGTGGAGTTTTTTCTACTGTTCTCTTTTCCCATGTCATTGCTTGCACCACTGTCGTCTGTCCTTTCTGTCTGTGCTTCATTTCTTTGCTGAATAACTTAGGTTTGGGGAGGTGATTTTGTTTTAATAATAGTTCATGATTTATGTTTCTGTAGCAAATTTCATCAAAAATCTCAGAATATTCTCCCAAGCATTAATTAATCAGTACAAGACCTTTTTGAAGTAAATTGCAGTCTTATGTGGGTGGACAGAAGTATAGAAGGGTGGAAACTAACACAGACATTAATTTCAGAGAAGCTCACTGGGTACTCAACTTAGGGTAGCTAGTAGTGCTGTTCAGAGGTTAATTTTGTGGCAGCTCTGTCCAACTGATTTCAGTTAGACAGGGAAGTACTTAGGATGCCTTAAAATCAGATCTTAATTGTTTCAAATGAATGGCCTACTTTTGAAAATTTCAAGTTGTGTATTTAGAGCCCCTCATAGTGTCATTAAGATTGCTAAAAGACTTGTAACTTTCAGTTCTTTTCTGTTTGTGTGAGATGCTCTTTCATTCTTCCCTATGCCATTCAGTATGAAAGGACCATGGTTCATATAGCTGGACATCAAAGTCTGTTATTATTTTCTGTCCGTTGTAAAGCTAATTTTTAACTGTTAAAACAAATAGGAGTTTTCATTATCTTCAGTTGAAATGGTTTTAGATTGCAGTTAGTACAGTTGAACTAAAAGAAAAGATACCTTCAATTTATGAAGCAAGGTGTAGGAACTGGAAAGCAAGATTAGCTCTGTCTTTAAAACATTTCTAATGAGGAACCTGTTACTGTGAAAAACTATTTACAAAGTGGAAAACCAGGGACATCAGGTCTGCAAATACATTGAGGACGTTGATTTTGGTGAACTGCAGAGCTATTTTTCCTCTTCCTGATCTCTTATGTTCTTCTAGCAGGTTCAGGCTACGCCTCAGCCCATAAAAGTGCCGCAGTTCATCCCTCCTCCCAGACTTACTCCTCGTCCAAATTTTCTTCCACAGGTGAGTGTACAGAGAACAAGCAAATAGAAGGAGGAACTTAGTTATAGCATAGATAAGAGAGAGTTTCTATGAACATCATTTCTGTCAGTCTTTATTGGTGACCTGGTAGAGGAGACAATTCATCTTCAAGAGGTTTGCAGATGATGCCAAATTTGAGGGTGCAGTCAATACTCTTGAGGGCAGTGCTGACATTCAGAGGGCCCTAGACAAGACAGAGGAATGGGCCAGCAGGAATGTCTTGAGCTTCAGCACGGAAGAAGGCAAAGTCTTGCACCTGGAATGGACTAGCCCCCTGCATAGGTACAGGCTGGAGGCTGGCTGGCTAGGGAGCAGCACTGCTTAAAAGGTCTTGGTTGACAGTCGCTAAATTGGTGGTGTGCCCTGGCAGCAAAGAAGCCTGGCAGCCTATTGGGCTCTGCTGACAGGACTGCGGCCAGTAGGTTAAGGGAAGAGATTATCCACCTTTCCTCAGCAATCATAAAACTGGATCTGATACACAGCATGCAGTTTTGGACCCCCTGGTTGATAAATTTGAATGAATCCAGGGAAGGAAGGCCTCTAAGATAGCTGGGGTGGGGGCAGAAATATATGACCTGCAAGGGGAGGCTGAGGGTTCGGGGCTTGTTCAGTTTGGAGAAGAGGTTTCGGGGGCACCCTAACAGCAGCCTTATTTCCAATATCAACAAGGAAATTAACAAGAAGATGGAGACAGAGGTGCTTAGCAGGAGAATTATAGACAATGATCAAAAATTGGAACAGGGAAGGTTTAGACCACGTATAAGGAAACAATTCTCTCTTTGAGGACAATTAGGAGTGGAAGAGGCTTCCCAGAGACATTGTGGAAGCTCCGTCCTTGGAGTTCTACAAGACCTATCTGGACAAAGCCCTGAGCAACCTGGTCTGCATTTAGTGTTGGCCCTGCTCTGAGCAGGAGGTTGAATTAGAGACCTCCTGAGCCACCTCCCAACCTGCATGAGTCTGTGATAATGAAATGTGCATATGATGATCATATATGATCCTATTTACATCAAATGAAATGAACCCATGGAACAGGTGTCAAAAAAATCAAAGCATCACACAAGGCCTTAAATTGCTCTAATTGTTGTTTGCTGCCCATGAGTAAAAAAGAAAAAACAATATGTCTCTAGATTGTTCCCAAGTATTTCTGTATTGCGACAGAGAGTGACCTCTGTTTGCAGCTGAGCAGTTAAACTTGTGGTTTACTTTTTTTTTCATGGTTTGGGAAAGACACAGATTGCTTGTTCACTTAAAAAAACATCTTGGAGGAACTTTTTCATTTGTAAGAAATACGTGGTACTGTGAATAAAAGTCTAAATCTTTTACAAAAGAAAAAAGGAAAATATAGGCTGGCATCTGATTAAGATTTGAGGATGGTGAGATCTGTTGGAATGTGACCTAGTTTTCCATGATAAAATGCATTATGGAGTATTAAAGGTAGATAGGACAAAAGGAATCAAATAAGGAAAAAGACTTTATTTTCAGAGTAATGCATTCTACTTCTGTACTCTAATGATGTGATAAGTACAAATTTAACAATGGGAAAGAAATAAGCAAGTATTGGTGGTGGAGTATATGAAGATTCTTGTGGCTCTTTTCTTTCTTGTGAAAGAAGAAAAGAGTAATGACTACATTTACGTGTAGCCTTTAGCACTTTCAATGAGGGATTAATGTATAATCTTGGCAATTTTTTTGCTTAGCAAGATTGGTTGTGCAGGTGTCTAAATAATATATGGAGTTGACAAAGGTAACAGGGATTTGCTGAAAAATTTAATTATTTCTTTCAGGGCACAATCAACTGTTCATGATTTCTTGGAGGCTCAGTATAAAGCCCTGAGACACACTTTTAACATGAGAGCTTCAGCTGTGTCTGTAAATATTACATGAATTTTTTGGCTTGCAAAACCAATATGTTGATTTAGATACAGATAAGGCACTTGGCAATAAACATGCAATATAAGTGTCTATGCATCCAAATACCATTTCGGGGACAGTGACTGCATATGCAAATGTTATGGATGGGTTTTATGCAAGTAGGTTTGAAAATGTGGCTTTTCCTTCTCATAGCATACTTAGGACACTATGCTAAAAATGACATTCTATAAAAAAATCGAGCAACCTTCTGCAGATTATACAGGCTGAATTGAAAGACTTAGTAAAAAAGTTCATCTGAAATACTGATATACAAATCTCTTTCTTTTTCTTTTTTCTTTTTTTTTTTTTTGTAGGTTCGACCTAAACCAGTTGCCCAAAATAACATTCCTATTGCCCCAGCACCTCCTCCAATGCTTGCAGCTCCTCAGCTTATTCAGAGACCTGTGATGTTGACAACAAAGTTCACACCCACCTCTTTACCCAACTCTCAGAACTCCATACATCCAGTTCGTGTAGTTAATGGGCAGACAGCAACCATAGCCAAAACTTTCCCCATGGCACAGCTCACCAGCATCGTGATAGCAGCACCGGGTACCAGGCTCGCTGGACCTCAGACTGTACAGATCAGCAAACCAAACATTGAAAAACAGGTACAGATAAGAAAGTGTCTACTAATGCAATGTACCAGGTTTATTGCTTTACTGTGCCGATTTGGAGGGGATGACAACCATGGAGAAATTTTCAGTGGGTACTGGAGATACTCATGTTCCAACAATAGGACAAATTATGGAATGACTTGCAACTCTTGGGGTAGAAGTTACCATTTTCTTTAATAGGGGCTGTTGGAATCTTTTTCTCATGCTTCAGTGTTTTTATGCTCCCCCTACTGTTTTAACTTCAGTAGTTTATAAGCAAGCTACATCGCAGGACTGTACTAGTATCTTGGAGACCAAGTACAAACTGTAATCCATGTTCATACCAAGCCTTTAGGAAACACTGGAAAAATATTTTCTGTATTTCTGTTTTTCAAAGGGTGGCTACATGAAAGGCAAAAATTACGCAAAATTGTAGGGGTGTTTAATACGATAAATGTAGCCATTTCTTCCTTGATCTTGCCGTCTTGTGATTGGAGGCAAAATAGTCTAACTCAGCTTCTGAAGACTGATAGTTCCCTGTGACGAAATTGGATTGATTGAGTGGAAAGGAGACCCTCAGAAACAGAGAGTTCTAGATGTTTAGTTTTATAGTCTCTCTCCAGAAAAAACTTTTATAAAATAAAACATGACTTTAGTCAGTGTGGATTGCAACTGAGAGTCCTTGCCATTCAGTTCAAGTAAAGCAATCTTCTGTTTCACTTTTAACTCTACCATATATTGTATGTTAGTAATAGTATAATATTGTATACTATATAATACCTTATCTATAACATAATATTTATGTAATTTATATAAATAATAATAGTGTATATTTCATTTGTAACTCTTTCATAGACTAATGTGCCTTTAAGTTACCTTCTGCTTTTGAAGTCACCTATGGAGACTGAAAATCATGTGCATGAAAGATATGCTCATGCTCAGTTCTGCTTATTAATTCTCATGAGTAGGTTCTTGCATACCTCAAGGCTGTGCCACAAGTTACTCAGCAATGAGTGCCCTTTTCGTTTGATTTGGAGTTGTACTTCTACAATACTATATTTTTGATACCTATTCCTTTTGATGTCAGCAATATTTGTTTGCTCTTTGAATAATTACCGGCAATTCAACTGTTGAAAAACATACAGAATTGTGGTGGTTTAGCAATACATGAATTTTTCTGTATATCTTCTCCATATCGTAAACGGGAAAAGTTTGTCTCTCTGTAGCTTTCCTCACTCAGTTTGTAGCCTAAACCGCTATGCCATGGGCTGAGGATTGTCATGCAGGGTTTGGGATACCATTGCAGATGATTATGACTTCAGAAAAGAAAAAAGCTTCAGAAACATCTGAGATTGTAGGAGTCACAGAGACAGTTTTTGAGCCATTCATAATTCTATGAAATATGAAGACTGAGGAGTGAGAAGTACAAAATGCATGTGCCATGCAGAATGGTTTCTATCTGGAAGTCTTCCATGGGATGCTTTTTCTTAAAGGGTCTGTTAGTTCTCCCATACCATATAGTGATTTCTGTAATGGAATTAACTCTTAAGATTACTTTTATTGCTTGCATGGCTGCGTGGGTTAATGGCATGGTGGTAAGGCTGTTTCATCCTTTGTTAAAGGAAAACACTTTATTTAACATTCCTCTCACATCAGATTTGTCAATTAAGTCTTTGTTAGTACACTGCGAGCTTTAAAACTGTTTTTCTCCTGTATCTGCAAAAGTATTTGTTCTGCTTTCTTAGTCAAAGTAAAAAAAGTCATTCTGATCACTGAATGAGAGAAACACTTTCTTTTCAGACTATTAAACCGCACGTGGAAGCAGAAGAGAAGCAAACAGAAAGTCGTACAGTTACTCCACCTGCTGCACCGAAGCCAAAACGAGAAGAAAATCCACAGGTATCAGAACACACCCAGAGCTTTCTTTTAAGAAAAAAAGGAAACACTCTGTCCTTCAGAAAACATTTTTCCCTCTCTGTTCCCTCAAGACTCCCTAACTTTAACATTCCATACATTCTTGTTGAACAGTAGTAGTTGATAAGGCTACAGAATAAGAACTTTAAATAAATATAATGCATTGCATTTTTCAGTCCTGGAATGCATTTGACTTCTGACTCTTTTGTAAGATAGAAGATCATAATTTCCTTCTGATACTTCAACCAGGAGGCTTAGATTACAGTTTTGATTTCCATTCCTTTGAGGTTTTAGACTTCTGGAGTTATTTTTAATGCTGGAGAAATGTCTTTATTTTGTTTTATAAAATATTTCTGCTCTGGTGAGCAATATGGAAAGAGTCATATATGTTCACATTCTGCATGGGTTTTATTCAAGTTTCAGTCCAGTTGGTTTTGGGGGAAAAGACTGGCCAGAATGGCTGTTTCTTAAAGCCTTTCTGCTGTGTAGGGCTTAGGAACTGATTACAGCTAAATGCTCTACTACATTTGTTTTTGTAGGTGGGTTCAAATGGACTACTGTGGAGCATTAACTGTTGTCAGTACAAATTCTGATTTTTACATGTCTGTGCACTTCCTGTGTTAAAATTAGAATCCTTTAAGAAAGCCATAGCTCTTGTCAAATGGCACATGTAAACCAGAGTTGCTACTTGTAGTTCACAGTATATGGAGAATGATCTTCAACTACCAATATTTTGCTGGCAATTGAACTGTGTTGGTATTTACTAAGAGCCAATCATATAATTGGTTCAGTGCTGGCCTGTAAGTAAGAAACCACTTTCTTGTTCCCACCTCTGCCACAGCTCTGTGATCGTGAGCAGTTGGCATTTCCTTGTATCGCAGCCTAGGTTCCCATCTAGAAGATGGGACTGTTGTCTGTCCTCTGTAAAGCGGTTTGACATATATGAATGAAAAGTGATTTATAGAAGCAAAGTATTACCAATAACATTTTTGTTCCGTAGTTACCTGTCAACTGACTTCAAAGGGCCTAAGTGACATAGCTCATCCTAACAGTTGGACTTGTCATGATCTTTTTTTCTCCCCCCTCACAGAAACTTGCCTTCATGGTGTCTCTGGGACTAGTTACTCATGACCATCTGGAAGGTAGGAAAAACGTCTTAAGTTGGTTCTTGAACTCCCTGTTTCATGGCCTTTCTGAATTGAAAGTATGGGTCCAAAATATTTCTGTATTAAATGGAGTATTTTCATGCACAAAAGTACATTTGGGATGTCTGTACTCTTGATCTAACTTAGTTTGTTGTGCATACTTTTTTTATTCCTCTTATTACGTTGAAACAAAGCAATTACTTATGCAGCAGAGATCAGTGGTTGGGAAGAACATGTATGCTCTGATGGTAGGAAAGCAATTTGTGACAATCCCATTGCTTTCTGGACAACCCCTGTATCTGCAAAGTTACACCATGGTTAATTTTACTGTAACCCACATGTGGACTTTTCATTTATTTCATGATGTCACGGGACTGTAATCTGTAGTGAATGAGTTAATAGATTATAATTGGGTTTATAGTTTAATCTCCTTAATCCTATACAGTGAAATACAGCCTAATATTTCAATGGCTTGCATATTTTTGTACTGTGTTTATTTTTAAGTATCAACAAGGTTACCAGAGGCTTTTTGTTTCAAATCCCAATTACACTGACCATGAGTTTAAAACGTCTTAGTCGTGGAGTACTTGGCGAGAAGATGGCAGTCATTTCATTAGTTAGTTGAGCACTGCGTTTGTATTCCTTGTCAGCTCTTAGTTTTCAAACCTTCAGAAATTAGAAGTATAACAAAGTTGCCTATATTCAGCGTGATTGGTGTTCTGTAGAAATGTTCACAGCTCTCCCCACATGCAAACTGAATTCTGAGGACTTTATATAATTTCCGAGACCCATTGTTTTCTAACCTGAATGCTTTGTTTTACAAGAAATCCAAAGTAAGCGACAAGAGAGGAAAAGAAGAACAACAGCAAATCCAGTGTACAGTGGAGCCGTTTTTGAGCCTGAGGTATTAATTTTTTGCTGGGGAAAGCTGGTATTTTCATTCTGAACTTGTGTGTCTTTTCTGCCATGTTGCTATCTCCTAAGCGATCTCAGTCCTAACTAGATAGGCAAGCTATCATTTATAATTCAAAAGGCCGTTGCAATGATAGGACCCTCAGATTTTTAAATAGTAAATGCATTGGGATGTTCTTCTAATGCATCTTTTTCTGCCTCTTCCTATGTAAAGCTGATGTTAAATAGCAGCGTGTGTTAGTCTTACCACTAGGTCTGCTTGCATATCAGCCTGAAGCAGTCCAGATGTCAGCAGTAGTGTAAAAAAAACAACCTTTCTGAAGCTGTGCTTCAGAAAACAGAACAGCCAGTAATCTCACTTAGTACTACTATGTAATATTAACCAACAAAAATTGTTATATTCTTCCCTGCAGCGCAAGAAGAGTGCAGTCACGTACCTGAACAGCACAATGCATCCCGGGACACGTAAAAGAGGTGAGGTATACTTAGACCTGTCTCCCTGCTGTATGCCTCTTCCTCCATCTTGCATTTGCAGTCCCCTTGTTAATTTGAAGAGCAAAACAAAGAAGGACTCTACAGTACTTCATTTGTCCAGTAAATTTCCACAGCAAAGGTCATGACTTCTAGGGATTAGCATAGCAGGTTTTATTAGGCAGCTCAATGTTTCATTTCAGTTTCACTCTCCAAAAAAAAAAATAAAAATACAGCAGATAGAGCAAGTGAAACGTGAGATGCTTGAACATCATTTAGTGGTATAAAGCTGCTGTCAGATCCTCTTGTTAATAACTAAATTGTATTGTTACTGTCAAGAAGGTGGTTATGGAAAAATGTCTGTGCCCTGAATAGGAGAGGAAACTTAGTGTGACAAAAGCTTTGTTCCCCACTGGGGGTAGAGATGGGTCCTTCAAAAGAATTTATCTTGAGCAAGAAAGGCTAACGTGCTCATACTGAGCACTTTTCTGCAACCAGAGTGCTACTTGTCCTAAAATGAGAGTTGGATCTTTCGTATAGGTATGCAGTATTATTCAGTAGAAATCCTTCTGTAGAACAGGTGAAATTTGAAGACTTAGATTATGGTGAAACAGATGAGTCAGAACAGCATAGGAGAGAACATGATACCGTTTTTTGTGCATGGCATCAGCCACACATATATGACAATCTTTCCTTGATTTTTGATGATTTTCTGCAGTCTCGTAATACCTTCTCTACTCCAGAGTTTTTTGTATTAAAAAAAGTAATCAATCGGATCAAAAAAACCCAGTCCTGTCTAGCACTCACCACTTCCATTAGCTTTGTTTTTTGGCTGCAAGGTCAAATATTCATTTGACATGTACTCTCCTTGATATACCTCTTCAGTCCAGCAGGTAGTGTGGCAAAGCTGACACTTCTGCAGCTATGCTGTTTCTAAATAAAAGACACCAGTCTCTACTGCCATCCTCTAATAACATTAAATGTATTTTTTTTAAATGATATGATGTAGATTTTACAGAGAGAGAGTTTTGCATTTACTCTGTGGATAAGTAAATGTTCCTTCTCCTAGTAATGATTTCTTAATTCTATTTTATAACTCATTGTGAACAATTATTGTATCAATGAAAACGATTGCATGCTTTTGTACTTGATACTCTCTTAGCCTGTTTTTGCACACTGACTGCTATTATACTTTCTTTTTTTCCTCACACCCTGTTGTGAGCCTGTACCTTGCATCAGCACCAAATCAGTAGCACACATTTTCAGTTGACAAAAGATTTGGATGTATACACTTGTTTTGTGATTTAGTATAGCAATATATTAGGTAAAAAGCTTATGCAAGCATGTGCCCTTGAGAGCTTTAGTTTAATTCTAGATGGTGCTGAGCGTGTCAGAAATTTCAGCCATGGACATCACTACTAGAAATCCGTTTCCAAGGACATACTTAGTTCTGGAACATATCCAGACCTTAAATGCAAGGTTTAGCATGTTAATAGGTATAGACTGACAATCTGTAAACATAAGATCTGGGGAATTATTCCTAGATCCTAACTCCTTTATGTTTACATATCCATAAATTACCCTGGAGAAGGGAGGCAGAAATGATGGTTACATACTGTGTTTTTGCTGTCTTGCTTTGCATACATAATTTTATGAAAAATGTTACGAACACATTTGGCTCTTCTGCTAGTCTAAAGGAGCATATAGAAGTTGTGCATAATCAAACATATTTGACTGAGAAAGTCTAAGAAAGAATACAGAATCTGGGGGGGTTACAGTGGAATACCAGTGGTAGGTTACAACTGGTAGTGCTGGTGGTGTGGGTCAGACAACAGGGCCTGTTCTGGAGGTAGCCTAATTTAAAAAATGTACCAGTAGGGTAGGAAGTGCTGATCTGTGGGTGAGTGGGTTTAAAAAAGGGGGAAGAAAAGGGGGGGGGTGGTGAGTGTTGGCCTCTGATAAAGGACTTAACCTTTGTGTAGATTCATGCTGGCACTAGAAAGATAGGGAGGTGTGGGATAACAGTAGAAAGGATTTAATAGTAGTTATTGTAGCTTCTCTCTAGCTTTGATGCCAACATGTTTTCCCTAAAAACTAAATAGCCTCATTTCTAGGAGTGGCTTTTGTGGGAGTGATTCTTTGACCCTCTACAGAGCTTATTTCTATTTCCTTCTGAAATACATCTTTTAAATGTTCTTTCCTTGCACAATTCTACTTAAAGATTTCTAAAAAAATGTTTAAATCTTTGCTTCTGTCCTTCCACTTGTAACTTTTATATTAACTTCCTCTCTGTGCTACATCATTTCCTTTTTCACGCTAGCCAATGAGGACCACTGGCCAAAGGTATGTAAGATCATTTTTCCTTTTTTTTTTTTTTTTTTTTTTTTTTTTTTTTTTTTTTTTTTTGTGTTCCCTGTTGTTAATATATAGGTCGTCCACCTAAATACAACACGGTGCTGGGGTTCGGGGCTTTGACCCCTACGTCCCCTCTGTCCAGTTATCCTGACTCCCCTGAAAATGAAAAGACAGAGACCACATTTACTTTTCCCGCAGCTGTTCAGCCTGTGTCCCTGCCTAGCCCCAGCTCCACAGACGTAAGTAACTCTTGGGGAGGGGGTTACTTTTAGAAAGATATGCAGAAACAGCCACAAGGAAAATTTTTGCAGATTTTGGTTCTTTAGTCTCACTCATCATTTGTCCTGATTCAGTTCAGTGAAACAGTCCAGCATTCTTTTAACACCCTTCCTTTTTCCTCCTGCACCTATGTTCTTGTCCTGTGGAGATTTTATTTATAACTCCTTCAGTGGATTGAAACATTGGGAGGCACCAGGCATGCTAGATGAGCTCATTTCCTTTGTGCAGTGTCTGAGATCTTGTCGGACTGAATTGAATCTGTCATCCATGAAAAAGGGGGAAGAGGAGAATGAAAAGTATTACTTACAGACCATAATAACAAAAAGTTGTGGTGTTTCTGTAATGAGAGAAGGAGGGAAACTGCTTGGGTCACGCAGAACAGCCAGGAGCAGCATTTGTGGCACTGGTTTGGCAGTTCTGGTGTACTGGCGTAGCTAAATACATTGCCCCTGTGGTCAGATCGCAAAATCTGTCTTGAGTGAAATCTGGTCATATTGTTATAATTTATAAAGAAGTGAGTGTCCTTATTTTAAGTTAATTCAAAGATAAGATTTGCTACTCAAAGCACAACCTTTTTTAAGTTGCTCATAACTATCCAATTATTTCATTGTTTCTATTTCTTGCAAAAACATGATGAAAAAAATTAAAGGTCATGCATAAACTTTAGAAGAAAAATAGTGTGGGAAGAATTGGACTGAGTCGCTGCGTAGGTCCAAAATGACATAAGGAAGGGACTGTACACTATGGTTTGTCTGAAAGTGTACTGTGACTGTTCAGTATGGGTGAAACAATTCATTGCACAAAAATCCTCAGGAGTTGTAGTGTACTTCCAGTAAAGTGCTTGTGTTTTAATGACTAGTACTTACTGGGCACAGTTTAAAAATAAAAAGGTGCTTGCTTATTTCTTCATACCAGTGCTGCAAACTCCTTCTGCAATCTGAGTCAGAGTGGTCTCCTCCCCCCCCGCCCCCTTTTTTTTGTTAAACATATCACATATAATTGAGGCCCAACCACTTGAAATGGGCTTTAAGGAAGAGTTGGGCAGCTTTATTTTTGTCTGTGCAGTTGCACCACTGTAAATACATAGACTGAGAGACCAACTCTACTGGCCACATACAACAGGGAATAGAAGCCAGCTTCTTGCCTCTGAACTGTATTTGTTCTGCAGAGGTAACAGGAATAGAAATAGTACAAGTGTGTCTGAGTCACTGAAATAAATAGATGCAATTCTGATACCCAGGGAATATGTATGTGGAATTAAAAGGTTCTCTTTCATATAGTCATTTTTGAGACCAGAATAGCACTTGGCTGTAAAAACCCTTTCCTGACAGTCAAATGAATGGGATTGTGGAACAGCCCCTCAGGGAGAAGGTGGGGCAGCTCCATCCCTGGGGACTTTTAAAATTAAACAGTACAAACAGCTAGGAAGCATGCTGGAGAGCACATTTTTTACATTGGCCCCAAGAGAAGGACTGGATAATGTGGTGGGGGTCTTTTCCATCTCTGACCTGTGTGTGTATACTGCCGAGTCTTTTCCCACCGTGTAAGAGCTCTCGAAACAGTACAATGAGTTGTTGCTCTGTTTCCTGCAGTGCCTGGTGGCAGCAAGCTAAATGAAGAATAGTGAATTTCTGTAGCATTCAAATCTAGTTCTGAATGCCCTGAATTTTCTGAATTTGGATAGTATTTAGGCCTAGGTTTGGGATTGCTTTAATATTCATTAATTAATGAAAATAGAAGGATTTTAAAGGAGACAATGGAATATTACACAGCAGGTAATTAACATTCTATCTTACCTGAGCATATTACAATATAGCACAGTAGCACTCTTTCCCCTTTAGAATCATATATAAATCTCTTTTAACATGTTTCCAGACAAGTCATTTGGTTTATATATATACAACAGCACTAACATTTTTGTGGGTTTAATTTTTTGAAAAATTTTTATCCCAAAGTCCCATTCAATGCATGTTTGCTGTCAATTGGGCTAATTTGGTAGACTTTTCAGAAATATTTGGTATTTAATTCCATATAAAATAAAATACAAGTAGAAAATATATTTCAAAGTGCTCATAAAATTTTTTTTTAATTAAAAATAGACTATTAAACAAAATTTGAACCCTCAGAGGCAGCAAAATACTGGAAAGGAAGTAAATACGATATCTGCTGTTCTGTCATAAGATCTAATGATTCTTACTTGCTAATCATAAAGAGATGAAAGATTTCCCGTTACCATCATGAGCTGGAAGGTAGTCTTCTGTTAATACGGTCTCATAAAATTGCTGCATAAGCTCATGCAGTCACATCCCTTTTTTGTGATTCAGTTTCCCCCATTTATGTATTTGGCGTGGTGCTTCCTTTTCCCATCTGAGTTTTGAGAACTTAGCAATACTTCTAAAAACCTTTAGCATCCTTGACTGGAAAAGTGCTACATAATGCTGGAAAAGTACTATATATTTAAAGACCAACAGTATGAGTTGTGCTGGCGGTGAAGACAAAGAGGAAAAATAGGTCTTTGGCATTTAAGGAGCTTGCAGCTTAATTAAATGTAGAATACAGTATACACTGAAATGCTCATGACACGGTTTATGACTGGTGCTACCACTGAGAACTGTCCTGCCTGTCACAAGCAGTCTTTTCTCATCTCTTAAATGCCTCCTGTGTTGTTCCAGCACAGATATATCTGAGGCCACATTGTGATCTGCATAAGGGAACTGGCATAGCTAAAAATTGTTAGTCTTAGCCAAGATCGTGCCCTAATCTGGTTAATTTTATAGACACACTAGTTCTTGTGCCAGCCTCATGCAGGGGACAGAAATGAATGTCTGGGCACATAGAAAAGGCAGGATCACTTCTTCTGGCAGTGAGTCCAGTCCATGTTGTGTTGCAGAGGGTCTACACTGTTAGCAGATGATGTGAATATAGAAAGGTCTCTTTAATCTAGATAGGACAGAAAACATTGTCTGTAGTTACAGCGTCCAGCTTTTGGGGACTTAAAAATGAAAACACAACAAGTGCATGCCTAAGTAAAAGGCTATCTCAGAAGTCTCAGTTAAAACAAATGAGCAGTTCCTCAGACAGATACAGAAGACTGCAGTTTTGCCCATCTTCAAAATATTTTTCATTAATTTGTTGAGAAGGTCTAATTCCTATAGGCTTTAGAATGGAAATTTGATATTTAGCACTTGAGTAATCTCTGTCTTTAGCCAGCCTATGAAAATTACAAATCAGACCAAGCACTTGGCACCAGGCACCATGGCTCAGAATGGCCTTCTTGCTTTTCTCCTGAGTTGTCATTCTTTGAATGACAAGGGTAAATTTTGAAGGGAGGATGAAGCATGAACTTGAGATGGGATTGGTGTTAAGGGTGGCGGGGTAGAAAGTAGGAATAAAACTTGGGAAAAGGAAGGAAGTAATGCAGTAGGCAGGATTGAGCAAAACTTCTCCTTCCCCCCCCCCCTTTTTTTTTTTTTTTTTTTTTTTGGGAATTTTTTTTTTACCACTTGGTTATGTGTGATTCTTCCTCATGCAGTAGTGGCATATTCACCTGGAAGGTAGCAATTGCCTTTGAAGGTCAATTACTCTGCAGTAAGAATAGTGCAAAAATCTTTATTCTAGTGATGGTTCAAGTCTGTGGTCACAAAATGCCTTTTTACTAGTAAACTTTTTATATCAAAACAAGATTTCAATTCAGAGGAACATTAAAGAACATTCAGATTGCGAAGTCAAGCCCATAAAAGCTACGAAATTCAAGAATTATTATTGCTTCTGATAACTTAATTCACTTACATCATACATTATGATCAGCTTTATTTATATTGTCATGAACAATTCCTGTTGCGGAGTATTTAGTTTTCCCATGTTGTTCCAGTGAAATGTACATATAAGTATAGGTATTATATATTCTAACACACAAACTACGTACACTTCTGATTTGATACCGTATTATTCAGTTCTATTGCCTAAAGCCAGGCCCTGCTGCTCTAGACACTTTATAAAAATAAAGAAAACTGTTAGCCGTCCAAAAAGCTTTCATTTATTTTTCGTGGTCTCTTGGTGCAGAGGAAGTAGAGCAAAAAGTGACATTAAATCACCTTTTATGGTCTCTGTTCTGAAATTATTCTTCAGTCTCTTCAGCCTGTAGCATGTGTTAGAGCAGCCTCAGTGAGCTCTGCTCCAGCCTAAGTTGGCTGCCTATAGCCCTCACAGAACTGGTCCAAAAGCTGAGATTAGTGGGGTGCATGTCACAACATCAAATCCAGCCTGCCTTTATGCATATATTTATTAACTGCCCATAAAACCTGGGGCATTTCTTTGGAATCAAACAGTGGCTGGTATTTTGGTAAGGCTGTTTATTAATTCTGAGGAAATGCCCTGAATTTTGCATTACCAAAAATAGGACTCTGGATTTTGTGCACGTCTGTTGTCATCTCAACGCGTTCAGCTGCACTGCACACTGACCAGCTGTGTCACTTCAGGTTTTGCAGCATTCAGTTGAATTTAGAAGGTTCTGGGTCTAAATGTCTCCCCCTCAAGAAGCAGCTGCATGTGTCTCTTTTTGCAGGGTATTAGACAAAACAGGTTTTGTTTTCAACACACCAATAATTTTGCACCCGAGCCAGTTACCAAGTGCCATCATGTAGTCTGTGGCAACCGAAGCATCTTAACACATGTAATTCTCTAGAATGAGAATTTCTTTCTAAAATGTGAGAATTTTCCTCTTAAATTTTGCCTTAGGTTACAGAGGATTTTGTTTCAGCTTATGTGACATCTCCTACTGTTGTGGTTTAACCCCAACGGGCAATTAAGCACCACACAGCAGCTCGCACATTCCCCACCCCTGCTGTGGGATGAGAGAGAGAATCAGAAAACAAAAAAGTAATACTCGTGGTTGAGATAAAGACAGTTTAATAGGACAGAAAAGGAAGGGAAAATAATAATAATAGAATATACAAAACAGGTGATGCGCAACACAATTGCTCACCACCAGCTGACCGATGCCCAGCCAATCCCTGAGCCACAGTGCCCAGCCAGCCAACTCCTCCCAGTTTATATACTGGGCATGATGTCATATGGTCTGGAATACCCCTTTGGTCAGTTTGGGTCAGCTGTCCTGGCTGTGTCCCTTCCCAACTTCTTGTGCCCCTCCAGCCCTCTTGCTGGCTGGGCATCACAAGCTGGAAAATCCTTGACTTTCGACTAAAAATTACTTAGCAACAACTGAAAACATCAGTGTGTTATCAACATTCTTCTCATACTGAACCCAAATCATAGCACTATACCAGCTACTAGAAAGAAAATCAACTCTATCCCAGCTGAAACCAGGATACCTGCCTGCCTTCTTTTCCTTGTACTCACAGAATGCTTGATAGAGGAAAAGAAGTTCTTCCCAGCCTGGTTACACAGATCACTTCACAAGAGGCATGAGATGTCACTCATTTAATTCTTCATTTAACACTGAGGAACCTTTTGGTGTTAAAGGATGAAGTAATACCATAACCCAGCTCTCAGTGATACCTGGGAGTTACGGAACCAAAACATGGCACTGAAAATTCACTAAAGATTGATCCTTTACAAAACATGACATCAGTGCTAACCTTGGGAATTAAAAGAAGGATAGCCTTCCCTTTGAAGAAAGGCCTCATCAGCAGTAGAGCCAGGAAGCAGAAACCTGAGCAGATTGCTTGTGTGTCATTCTTCTAATATGCTTAATATTTTATCCATAGTAGAGATCAGCGTCATTTTTCTTGCCTGGCAACTTAATGTGTAAGTTCACAGCCAAATCTGCTACCCTCCAAATTGATAGAACTTATTCACGCACGTGAAAAGACTGTATGGGTCAAAATGAAACCTTGCACACATTGATATTTCATACAGGGGGAGTGTATACGCACAGTTTGACTCAACCCATGCATCTTAAGATTGTGGTTTTGCAGATCTCTTGTGTGTGTGAGACTTTAACCAAAGTCGGTGAGAAGTGCGTATTTCAGACTCCAGGTGGGGTCTTGACTATGTCGAGTTGCCAGGACAGCTCACAGGTGGTGAGAGGAGAGGGCTGGGGTGCCCCTCTGCCCCTCTGTGGATGCTGAGCCATCTTTCTTTCATACCTCTTTGTTCAAATAGCCGAAATACAAACAGAAACACCACCACTACTCCAAGCATGAGATGGGAGTAACAGGAGGAGAGAGAGAGAAAAAGTGACAAAAATCAGACTTATCTTTCTGGGAAGTTAATGGCTGTAGAAAAAAATTCTCTCTGATGGTGATGCAATAGTAACTAAATCTAGGTTTTTTTAAGACCCACTGCCAGTAATGTTTTCAATCCTTTCTTTTAAAAAACCCTTAGTTAGAAAATCTCTCTTGGTATTCCTTCATCCTGGCTCTCAGGCTGTGTCAGTGATGAAACATAAAACACTCTCAATAGAGAATGAGAAAATTTTGAGTCACAGCTTTTTTGGTGCAACTTGAGGTAACCTAAGTGAAATAAAAAGAATTTTCTCAGATCATCGTTCATTCTGTTCTTTTTCATTTACAAGCACAACACCTTTTCCTTCCAGTTTCATTTCTAAAAGTGACCTAAATATTTGATGGGTTCTTTTAAGTCACTCAGCTGGGGTTTCTTACATACTATTACTGGCAAGAGACAGTCTCATCAGCGTTCATGAAGTGGAGTTGTGCTTATATCCAGAAATGAGAAGGGTTAGGAAAGTGGGTAGCTCGTTACTTTAGGAAAAAAAAAAAAAAAAAAAAGGCAGGGTAAGGGGGAAACTTAAAGAAGAAACGCCATGGGGAAGCAGTTGTTAAGAGAAGCTATGGTAATAAGTGTTTGCTGTAACATTTTGCCTTGTGAGGACAGAGGGAGTGTTTGGGAGGACAGATGTCAGTGTTTCTGACATATTGCCTCATTTTCCTGTTTTACAGCCTAAAAAGGGCTTGACCATTTGGAATCCCCTTAGAAATAGTTTGTGCTGTAAACTTTGCATTCAGCTAGGATGTAGATGTCAAAGATCAAAGTTCACTTTTTGCCTTCTCTCTCTTTCTCTCACCCACACCCTTTCCCCTCAATTTTACAGGGCGATATCCATGAGGATTTTTGCAGTGTTTGCAGAAAAAGCGGGCAGTTGCTGATGTGTGACACGTGTTCACGTGTTTATCACCTGGACTGTCTGGACCCACCTCTGAAAACCATTCCCAAGGGCATGTGGATCTGTCCCAAATGTCAAGACCAGGTATTGTTTGACAGACAGGAAGAGTTATATACAATGCGCTATGAAGAATTTTCCATGTTAAAGAAAATAACCATATCACTTGGCTTACTTAGATCAAGACAGCCTGATGCTGAAAAAATCTATTTGATCTGTAATAAGGCTTGTGTGAATTTGATCGAATTGCCTCAGTTGGAATGTGTGCAAATACAAAACTGTTAGGTTTTGCACACAGACTTTTGGGAAAGGTTCTCTATGACCCACAGAAATTTTGCTGTTCATCTTAAGCTTATTGTTTCTTCAAAAGTTATTAGTATATTCTTCTGGACAAATAAATAAAACATTTGCACAAGCGTACCTCAATAGATAGAGCAAATATAAGCCCCTGTTTGCTCATATAAATCAAACATCAGAAAGGTTGTCTTCAGTGACGTCTCTAATAATACCATCCAGCATCAGTATAATGAAAATAGGCGAACAGTTTGGTGGTTCTTCATTCTAGATCACTCTCTGAAAGTACACAATTGAAGTGAACAGATTATATTTTAATGTTTTGTTTATAATTCCATTGAGATGACAAGACAAAGAAGTAAACTGTTGTATTCCTAACCCTTACATGGAACTCCAGAAGTTGCAAAGGATTGCTGATAATCAGCAGCCTGAAGCTGTTAGCATTCTGTCTAATGTAGCATATTGCTTGGTTGCCCATGTGACCTTCGGTTAGCCAGATGGCAACGTAAGAAAACAGCCTGATGTATGATACGCTGTTCAAAAAAATGAAAATGAAAAATTCAAGTGACTTGGTCAGTGGTTACGAGAGAGGAGGGAGTGCTACTACTTCCCTATTCCTGCTCTTGCCTACTCTCACCTTATCCCTCTTCTTCCTATTTCTGTGATAGGTTTCCACAAAATTAGGGGGGGGGAATCCAAGTAATTTCACTGTAAAGTGACCAAGTCCTCTATCTTCTGAGACACACTTCTGATTTATTTATTAAAAATACTTGTCTTTCCTCTCAAAATAAATTTTGTTAGGAAGGAATACATAGGAAGGATCTGAAAGATATAAATGGTGCTTACCCTTATAAAGAGGGTTTGACAACTCTATTAAGATGATTCTGATAAGAAGGGGAGATAGGATGGTTTCATGTTTTACTAGCCAGGAAGTGTGGTGTTTGAATGGATGGTGTGGAGACTGTTCTGGGCCACGAAAACTTTTATCCCAGAACAACTAAGATCAGCAATTTGTCTGAACCATGAAATAAGGTTTATGTCTCCTGGCAAGTTTGAGTTCAGGTATATTATCCTTTCATTCCTCTTTTAAGTTGTTCAGTTTCATTAGTAGACTTTATTTGTGGCTATGGAGGGAATTTGAGAAAATGCTGACATTTGTAAGAAACAGGCCTGCTTTGCAGGAGCCACAATACAGTTGTGAATAATTCTCTCTGTTAAATCTCAGAACAGGTCTGTGAAGCTTCTTGTTAACAGGGCTGAGGCTAATGATAGCCATAAAAGAAAATCCTCAGTCTTTCCCTCTTTCTCTCTTTCCTTTTTGCTTTCTTAGAGGTGGATTGTGTACCATCTAAATCTCTAAATGCTTTTCTTTCAGATGCTAAAGAAGGAAGAAGCAATCCCATGGCCAGGAACTTTAGCAATTGTTCATTCATATATTGCATATAAAGCAGGTAGGAAAATGCAGAACAACACTTCTGTTTCACTTTTAATAATGGAAGATGTTATTTTGGGAATGGGATAGAATGGTACTTGCTTTGCAAAAGGAAATTAAAGAGGAAGAACCTTAATCACTAGTGAAGTGAAAATAGCAGTTTAAATATTTGTTAAGCCTTCTGTGATGCTTGTGTGTGTAGGTGAAATTTTGGGCGTGATTTAGTGCACAAGTTGTTAAATTGACTTGAAACGCAATTACCCTCTTTACATGAAGCAGTTTAGATCCTCTGTCCACTGTTGTAACAGGAACATTTTAAATAGTCTGATTAATATTCTGTTTTGCAGCAAAAGAAGAGGAAAAACAGAAACTACTTAAATGGAGTTCAGATTTAAAACAGGAAAGAGAACAACTAGAGCAGAAGGTCAAACAACTCAGCAATTCTATAACGGTGAGTATTGCCCTCACAAATAACTCTGCACCTGTGTTCTGGTGCCAGAATGCAGAGAGAAAACTGTAGAGTGAGTCCATGTACAAGACCTGTCGTCCACTGGATTTACTGAGAATTGAGTGAGCACTTTCATTTGCTTTTTAGAACTTTGGGGAGCAGGAATGAAATACAGGCAACGTATACTTACATTGAGTCACTTATACATGATCCATGCTGACCATACGTTGTAGACATACAGTGACCTATAATATCAGCAGGTGACAAACATGACCCAGAGCATTGTTGTCTGTGGGCAGTAGATTAAGTCCAATTCCCCAGTGGCTAACTTAAATAAGAATGGTTGGGCCTGTGTGTGTAATAAGAGTTACAGTCCTGGTGCACTTTGCAGACCTTCCTAACACAAAAGTGACCGTTCACTCATGACTGACTCTCAGGCTTTTGACATGTTGCCTTGGCAGTCAGCAGCTGGACACTGCATAATATTAATCAGACAATGTCATACTTGGAACCAGAAACTGTAGTTTCCACCTTAGTTTATCGCAGTAATTGGAGCATACATATTGATTTGCTCTATGCAAATCAGGCTCTTGAGTTGCCAGTGTAAAGTTTGAGCCCCTCACTTAGTGTAGCCCTAGTCAGTGTCACAGAATTAAAAATACTGTAATCTCTTATGTGGCAGCATCTGTAAGGCTGGATACATAAGTACAGGCTTTTCTTTTTAAATACAGATGCGCTTTCTGGTCTGCCTGTCGTTACCTATTAGGACAAAAGTAAATGTCCCATGTTTATAGACCCCTAAATGCCCCTAAATGCTGACCGTACAAATAAAACAACTGGGAGAAAACAAGTGGTGAGAGGTGCTGGTTAGCAGTTCTAGAGACTGTCATCTTCTGGTTAGCAGTAGCTGGGCATAACCTGAGCAGCGCTAGAACACTAACACTGTTTCTCAGTGATGTACTCAGGCAGATGCAAGCCTTTAATGTGAGGGATTGACAGTAGGTAAGGAGAATGGTTTATTTTCTATGATCGAGTCATTTTTTTATGCTTTCATTGGAACTGTCCAAAAAAGACACATTAGGCCTAAATATTGTGGTGTTTTTATGATGCTACGAGCTGCGTGTGAAAACAGTAAAGCTGAAACCAACAGTGTCTGGAGATCAGCGTGGATAAAAGGTTTAAGAAATGTAGGAAGGTTGCCATCTTCATGTAAGAACCTCAATGTTACAGACATAGCTACCATCTCCTTTTTGAGAGTTTCATATGTAGATATAACCAGTTTTTCACCCTTGAAACATCATTTGTGGACTTTTTTTACAGTTATTTTATGCTGACTCTTATCTGATGAGCTAGCTAGGTTACTTTTGCTTCTAAGAGAAAGAAGTGGCCACAAAATAAGATTTTCAAGTCAAGAAGGGCTTGTTTTTCTTTTCAAGTACCCCTTTATTTATTGAGAGAAGGAAGTGATGTTCCTGCTAAAATATATGTGAAAGCAAAGGCTGTATCCCTTTAGTGGCATGCACACACACTGTCAGCAGTCAGCTGCAGTAGGATGCCTGAGTTTGCAGATCTGAGCTAAAGAAATTTCAGCAATGCAATACTAATAGAAAAAATAAGAAGAACATCTACTTGGAAGTTTCCCTTCAAAAGGAACACAAAAGGATGGAGTTGTCTGTGTTCATTTGCAAAACACCTTGGGATGAAAGGGGGCCATACCAGGTGACAGCTACGTACTGGCAGTTTAATTCCTCAGCCTGCAAATAAGAATTCTCCTGTGAACACAGCCCTGAGACTCTTTTTCTTCTAGGCTGGGAAAGTGAAATTGTAGTTGCAGCCTCTTTTCTGCGTATTTATATTTAGATCTGTGAACATCATATTCCTTCTCTTACCTTCTTTAATTCATAAGCTTGAACTTATTACTGCTTTTCTGTTTTGCTGCAGAAATGCATGGAAATGAAGAATACCATCCTTGCAAAACAGAAGGAGATGCACAGCTCCTTGGAGAAGGTAAAACAGCTGATCCGCCTCATCCAAGGCATCGACCTTTCAAAACCCATAAACTCTGAGGTCAATTCAGTAGCCATCTCCAATGGCATGGACTCCACTAACAATACTAATGCTGCCACCTCCACCTTAGCCCCCTCCCCTTCCCAGAGCTGCATGGTGAACTGTAACAAGGGCGATGAGACTAAATAACACAGTGAAGTTAAGAAGGAGCCAAGGGAGGTGGCGGTGAGGAGGAAGAGCAAGATAATGAAACTCTAGAAAAGCAAAACCGGATTTCTTCTGGAAAGTGCAGAATTCTTTAGTTCTTTGGTTCCAGAGAGAGCGTGAAGATGCTTGTGCCAGGCGGCACCGGAGTTTGCCAATTGATCCTTCTTATTCTGTGTGTACATGCAAAGTTTGGATCATGTTACATGAATAGTGCCAGCTGGGGGTTCTTTGCCAGCACCATGCCAAGTGAAATAATATATTTACTCTCTCTATATTTTACACCAGTGTGTGCCTGCAGCAGCCTCCACAGCCACTATAGGTTTGTTTTATTTTTGTTTGGGGTGAGGAGCAGGGATGAGGGAGGAGAGCAGGTTTCAAATCCTTATTTGCAGAACAGTTTGTTTAGCTAGGGGAAAACAAAAACAAGTCCAAAGAGCCTGTGGGCTTTTCCTGTTTCTAAACTCTCAGTACTATTAAACCAAAAAAACAGAAATATAAATTATCAAATCCCAGTGCCCAGAAGGGACAAGTCTATCAAATAAGCAGTATTTACTATTGTTTAGACAGGAGATGTACAAAAGGAAAGGAGATGGACTTTTCACTGAGTAACCAGCACATGTACAGGCTGAGTATCTACTGTCCCAACAGCTTTGGGTTAATCCTGTTTCTTCACATTAAACAACAGACATGCTTTGCAGAATTGGTTTGGGTCCTCACACTCATCCAGAAAGCCTATGTTGGGAATGGGAAAATAGAGGGCCAGAATCCAGGGTCAGCTTGGAGCATTGGACGGAGGTGTCCCAAGAGAAAATGTGCATCGATTACTTGAAAATGAGATTCCAACCCTTTTCTATATTTATAAACAACAAAGGTATCCTGAACAAAGTAGCACATGACCCAGATGTGTGAACTGAACAGAGAAATGTCCTTTCTTTCACTTCCTTTCTCTTCTTTTGGTAACAAGAACTAAATAAGGAATAGAAAAGCTGTTTTTCAGGCTGACAGTCTAATTAAAGAGGTAGATGGGACCTTGCATGGTATAGATTAGAAGTAATAGTGTCAGTGAGATACAGTGAGTCTTTGTGAGTCCTTGTGTCATCGTTTTGGGCACTGTTTTTTTATGCAAGGGCAAAATCTTTGTATCTGGGGGAAAAAAAAACAACTTTTTTAAATTAAAAAGGAAAATAAAAGATATTGAGGTCTTCCTAGTGTTACTTAAAATAAGATCAAGGTAAGAAACATTGTAAAAAAAAAAAAAATTACAAAAGTGCTATTTGTTTCCTAAACAAGTGATTTCTATTAAAAAGGTGTCAGAACTGGAGAAAACGCTGTGTACTTAGAATTTTTTAACACAGACTTTGCTTATTTATGATGACATTCTGCTGTGTTTGTGTTTTAAAATCCAATGGGACAATTTCCATAGATTATACCATACATGCTACTGGCTAAACTCTAAAGAGAATCAAATCCTGCAGTGCTGGATCTCACCCCACCTGGAGGATCTGCCAGGCTTGTCTCTGCTGTTACCATATCTCCCCCATTCTTTCATGTATTCGTAACCCAGAGAGAAGCAATTGGCAGCGTGCTTGTTTAAGGCTTTTATAGTTTTGTGATACAGACGGATTAGAGCTTGAGAATGAAAGTGAGTTGGTTAGGCTGAAATCGCCTTCTGTTACATCCTCTTGTTTAAGAAGTTCATCTCTTATGTATAATCTTTTCACTCTAGATAGCAAAGCTTGCCTTGTGCTTCCTATTATTGTGGGGTCTGTCTCAGTTTAGAGTGCTGATTCTGGTCATGTAGGGTTGTGTCACAGAGCTGCCTAGTTTCACTACTGCATATAAACTTTTGGGCAAACCCTGTTTCTACTGTAAGTACTGGTAAAACTCCCTTTACTTCCAGTGGGAGCAGAGTTGAGCCACTACACACGATGTGAGGCAGAGTCCCCGGTGCGGTGCCCTTGAGAGCATGCGTTGGGTGGCGAGGCAGACCTGCTCAGCTGTTTCTAGTGGAAGATAGAAAAGGTTTGGATTTCAAGGATGCATTTCTGAGCAAGAAGTGAATACTCCAGACACTACATAGCCTGAGAGAGTCTCTTTGCTGCTACAGCCAAGTATGCTTCTGTGGGATTCTTGGAGCTGTTTGCTTCCCTCTCCTTTAGGTTGCCCTTCTGCCCTTTAAGGACTTTTATTCCTTCTGTAGGCGTGTGCACTATTTTCAGCTCTGAGCTCAGAACTGATATCCCGAGTTCTCACATTTTGTCTGTAGTTGGGAAAGTGACTCTTACGTGCACTTCTCAGCTGAACCTGGGATAACCTCGACTCTGTCTTGTGATGTTTGAGTTCTGTTCTGGAACTAGCAGAGCTGGAAGGATAAGTTAGCACAAGTGGCAAGGAGACAGCTGGGCAGACGATGTCAAAACTGGTCAAACTAAAAATGTCCTTCCATCAACCCAGTTACCAGTGGGGATCATTATCATAGGGCAGCACTGTGCCAGCAACCCATAGCACTTAAACAAAGGACTATATATTTCAAGGGATGAAGAGAAAAAACAAACTGAACATGAGCCTTCTTTCTTTAGAATATGAGCCAGCAGCTAACGGCCAGATACTCAGGAGAAACTGCCTTTTTGGCCAGGTTGTTCTGTAGTTGGCCACTTGGGTAATTCTTAACATCATCTTCTGAAGCATCGAGTACATTCCTGGTAAGAGACAGTCTCTAGGGATAGGTGCGCTGAGTCTTCATGGTTCTCATGTTCTTATTTCTGGTGTTATCTTCTGAGCTCTCTTGGAAGCACTGCACTGTTTGGGGGTAGCAAGCTATGCCTGAAGACTCAGTAGTCCTTCTCTTTTCTTTGCCAATTCAGGAGGGGATGGAAGTGAAATTCACTGGTAGCCGTATTTAAATTTGAGTGCAGTTAACCAGCCAGGAGATGTTAAAACAGCTATTACTGTTTTTCTGAGGCATCTGCTTGTCTCCAGAATCCGAGTAGATAAGTATAGACTTTTATGTCCCTTTTCTTAACAGCATTTGTATTCCAGACTGTAAAAGGACGCCTTTAGTTAATCATTACCTGGCAGAGAAATGATCTTAACTTAGACTTTTCGATGCTGCTAGGTAGTTTTCTCTCTCTCTCGCTGATCCCGTTTGGATGCTTTCCCTCCTGGCTCTGCAGCAGTATCAGTCAGTAGGCAAGGAGCATTCCCAGGGCTGCACTGACACTAGCAATGATGCTGCTACATAGACATAAGTAAATTGGGGTTATCTCTGCCCAATTAGCAACAATAGGGTGGAAGGGGAATTGGCATTTGCTAAACACAGAGGAAAATGTTGTTTTTCTAGCTGCTCTAAGAGTTTCCAATCAAGGGAGAAATTTAAACTCTGACAGCTTAGAAGCTCAAGTTTGTCTTCTGGGTTTGGACTGGTTTGGTTTTTTTCTCATGTAATATTTGAGAGAGGGTGAGTTTGTACTAAAACTTCTGCTCTTTGGGAAGCTGTCATAATGACTGGCGTTTTGTATTTCCAAACCACCATCAAGATATTAACTAATTCTTATGTCATTGCTTGTCATTGATGGGAAATAAGTGGCTTTTAAATCTCAGTTATAAAGGAGGAGATGAGACCACAGAGGAGGCTCACATCAGAGACGGCCCTGGCTCTCAGCCCAGTGCTAAGGGCTTTAAGAAGTCACCCTGCTTCTTTGCTCAGAAACAGAGTAAGCATTGCAGAAGTAGTTTTTTCCCTCCTCCTTGCAATCTGTTCTTTAAACAGCTGGAAAGGTGTGTTGTGGTCAGAGTGAGAAAGTGAGGGTGTGACCTGGCTAGAAGAATTAGTATTATCATTAATATTCTCATTATCTTCGTTTAGAGCCAGCGGTGGTTTTAGTGCTGTACAAAACACAGTAAAGGCAATACTTCTAGGGAAGATTGGCAAGTAGGGTGAGTAGCATGGATGATTCTTTGAGGACATCCATTAGCCAGGAGTTACCATGTTGGTAGGATGAACTAATGGTTTGCATGAGCAAAACAAGGACTTTGTTCTTTGTTGCAAGCAAGTTTCTGTTGGTGGGGATATGAACTAAAAGCCGCTAACCTAGAAATTAAAGAGGTGATAATTTTAAGGGCAGATCTTTTGGTTTTGTGGTTGGTAGGAAGAACAATATTGTATTTTATCCTTCCTAGCTGACCAGGCTTAAGAGAGCAAATGTGTATTCCAGCTGTCTGGAAATGTGAACCCTAATTCTGACCTCCTTGGCTTCAAATCATCTTCTTCCCTGTACTGTTGCAGAGACAGCCCTGAAAAGCAGCTTGATCAGCATTCAGGAGAACCCAGAGTGAAATCTCCCTCTTAGCCCCACCAAGCTGTAGCAGCCCCCAATACAGGGAGTAAACTCTGAAATTTCCTTCCCGTGTGGATACAGTGGAAAATATTTGTGAATTTGCAGTGCACATGCTTCTCTTGCTTTTTTTCCCCAGCTGGGTTGCACCCTGCCCTCTTTGCTTGTGAAGCACTAATGATGAATACATGTTTTTTAATGAAACATGTTTTTAAAATACCAATTCTGATGTCAAACCACAGTTCACTCTTTTACTGAGGGCCTCTCTCAGTGAGCTGCTCAGATAACCACTGAAATACCGATATTACGCTTCCTTGTGGACCATGCCCCTTTGGGCAGAATTTGTTGTGTCTTTTCAGAACTGTTTTGACCTTGCTTCACCTCCATTTGTCCTCCCTTGGGAATTCTGAAGATCCAGAGCAAGTTCAACCTTGCTGGGTTACTGCAGACAGTTTTCTGACAAGTGTGTAGAAGAAGAGTCAGGAACCTGGAGAGAGAGGAAGATGTTTTGTCGTGCAGCTAATTTCATTTGGCGTTTAGGCTTGCCTGGCCAACAAACTACCTCAGCAAAGGCCATTCCCAAGCACTATGTGGATTTTGTAGTTTCTGGCATTCAGAAGGCAAAAGGTCTCCGAAGAGCCCTTCCAACAGCCAGCTAGGTACTGGTCTCTGAGGGGATGCGAGCAAGCCTCGCAGCGACACACTGTTGGATCCTTGTTTTCAGTGGTCAGACCTGGACCAGGGAATGCCCTAAAAATCAGGTGGGATCAGGAAAACACAAGAGCTGCAGACATCTTGTCTCCAGGTTATTGCCGTCTTACTCAGATCCTTCTTTAAGCCTCAGTCCTGTTTGTAACACCTACAGAATGGAATGTAATACTTGAAAAATATGACTCTATGTCCTTTACCTTTAGCTCCCATTTCCCCATGTTTATCTTTTATCTGGGACAAGAACTTTCTGCATCATTGTGTCTTGTATAGGCTGAGCACATAGTTGAAACTTGCCAATAAAGAAAATTATTTATACCATGCACTGGTAAGCTTGGTAATTACAGACCCATGAAAAGACAAACACCTCTCCTAGAGGTTAATTTAAGATGTGGGCTTGTTTCAGAAAACCAAGACCTTACCTGTGTGAGGGTCTGTCTGTATCCCCTGTCAGTATTACTAAACTACCTGAGTAGCGAACAGAAAACAGGCTTGCCAAGAGCATCAGTGAAAAATCAGCCACGAGCTGTGAAAATCGCTGTGCTGTGCAAGGCCCTGGAGTGTATCGCATGAGAACAGCCAGGCTGGGGCTTCTCATCTCCCCAGGCCAGAGATGGGTGTTGCAAAGACAAAGGAAAGGACAGAAGCCTCTTTTGAGAAGCAAGGGCAGTGAAAAGGGGTACAGAGCTGGAGACGGGGGAAAGGAAGAGAGGAAGCAGGAGGAGCAAAGGAAATGAAGATTACGTGGGATAAAGCAGAGCAGAGAGAAGAAATGGAAAGAGAGGAGAAGGAGGGAACGTGAGGGTAGGAAAAACCCAGGAGTGAAATAGGGCTCTGTTGTGACGAGACAGGTATTCCTGCAGTTACAGGGTTTGAAAGTTCAGTGGAAAGACTAGGGCAAAAAGGCTCTTTATCCTGCCTTGATTCCTGACTTGGGTTGATCTGTATTCCAAAAGGACCAAGTGCGGTGGGAGAAAAGAGCTGCTCAGCTGCAGATAGGGAAGGAAGCGGGCACTAAGTCATCCCTAGCTCTGCTTCTGCTGCCGAGTGATGCCATCCTGACGAGAGCCTTATTTGACTTCTGTGCTACAACGTGGGATAAGGCAGATGAAGCAGACCTTGGGGCAGCTGGAGCCTGCTCTAATCTGGACCGCATTAATTAAAAATCTTGCTAGAAATACTCCCGAGACTAGCTAAAGGTTCAGCTCTGCCAATGTGGTTGCACCTTCCTAGTTCAAGTGTCACGATCAGCCTACTTGAAACCAGTGTCAGCTTACACAGGTCCCGAGTGGAGGAGATGATGCCGGGCAGGACCTGTGACTCAGATACTTCTCGGCCATCTCTTGGAGTATTCGTGCAAGATTCCTGCGCTCTGAGCTGTCACATCTGGCAGTTCTGTGCCAAAACCCCTCTGTGCAGCAATGCCTCCCTGTTTTCTTAGGATCTGGTTTCTTTAGGGACACATGCAAAGGGGCACTTCACCAGTACAGCTAGACAGGGGCATGTGGTAAGTTTAAGATAACCCTTCAGGAGCTGAGGGCCTGCATCAAGGCTACATTAAGCAGCAGCCCATGGGGCACCCTCCTGGGACAACGGCTGTCCCAGCTCTCCTGTGTTAGGAGGGAGTAAGCTCTGTGTCTGTTCTTCACTCTCTAGGATCCAAGCAGGTGTCAAATGCTTCAGACAGAGAAACTCAGCCCAGTGCCCATCTAGGAAGGAAGAAGTACTTAAGGGCATGCTTACTATCAGGAGTGCCTGGGGAACTCAAAAGCCTTGAAAGCTTGGCTCTGTCTGTCCTGGGTGGAGAGGTGGCACGGAAAGGCAGCAGCAGCGAGCAGTATCGGTCTGCTGGCGCTCAGCAGTGTTTTCACCACCTGGGGGATTTGCATCTTTTTTCTTTGTCCTAAATTTACACTGGCAAATGCAGACCTCGACCAATTCCTGCCCCTTTGTCACCTGCCTTCTTTTATCTGTGGTGTTGGAAAAGAAATGAAGTATTGTTACCGCTGAGCTTCGAGAAAGCCCTTTTCTTAGTCGGCAACCAGAATGGCCTTGGGGGCATAGCTCAGGTGGGGAAGGGGGGCAGTGGCTTATGCAGGTCCCGCAGTGGCACAGGCCAGCTCCTGGGGCTGCGTTCGGTGGCCACCCTTGATTTTGGATCCCCAGCACTGAGGGTTGATACTGCAGCAGCACAGGGAGGAGGCTGTGCACGTGCAAGCAAGGGCAGGGGTTCCCCTTGCTCGTTACCCAGATCTTGGCCTCTGAGGTGGAGCATGCCGAAATTGAGGGGAGAAGGGCACTTATTTAAAAGAGAAAGAAAGAAATGCCTCCATGCCTCGCATTCCCCTCCGTAAAGCGGGTACTGGCAGTTCTGACAGTGCGAGAGCTGTTTTTCATGGGCTGCGGGCACAGGGAGCAGGCACTGTTGAAAGAAGAGGTACAGTCACGCTCCGTGCTGGGTGCAGCAGGAGGCTGCGTGTTTCTGCTTGTTCTGGGCTACTGTGTAATTTCTAATCACAGTCTCATATGTTTCTTTACTTTAATTATCACTGGCAATCAAAACAGTGATTGACTCTAGAGCCAGGAGTAGCACCTTACCCGTCAGCTCTCCCTTCCAGAAGGTACGTTATCTCCGAATCGTTCCTGGTGCCATATATGACAGGCAGCCAAGACCCTCCTTAAGGAGGGTTTTTGCTACCGCATAAGCCCCTGAGGCTCAGGCAGCTTCCCGGCAGCCCCACGCAACCAGAGCCAACAGGCAGTTGTGTCCCACGAGCTGCTTCGCTCTGGTTACAGCTGCAGGACCCCCCCCAAGCACCCTCTTAGGCTGGCAGAGGCGTCTTGGGTGCCCCACGGAAGCAAAGCGCGGATTGCAAACTCCGTTAAGCAAAGGTCAAGCGAGGTAACCGGTGGGGGGAAACTGCTAGCGCCAACCTGTTCAGGCTCCTGCGGAGGAAGGAAACAACTTTGCCACGTCAACAGCAGTGGAGCCCGTGGTGCAGAGAAGTGGTGGTGAGCTGCTGCTTGCCTGGGAGGTCTGGTGCGGCAGTGGGGTGGTTTCCCGTGCCGTGTTTTGTCTTTTGGGAGCTGACTGGCTCTAATCTGCAAACACCCACCGTGTCGTCCACAGCCGAGGACAGGCGGGTTGTGAAGGCAGCTCTGCTTGTATAAAGAAAATACTCAGGCCTCGCTCACAGCTTCATGTTCCTGCGATCGTGCCAGCACCATCTCAGTAGACTTGTTGATACCACCACCCCGCCTATGTGCCGTGCTTTGTCCCGTTCTCCCCCCACCCCAGCGTTTCACCCGAAACCAAGCTGTAAAGTGGGAGTCCTGGCTTGGGGTCGGACCAGGAGCTGACGCTGAAGGGTGCCGTGTCCAAGCCCCGGTCCCTCCCCAGCCTGCCCGACTCCTCCAGGTGCTCTTGATGAACAGCCCCCAGTTCTGGCGGCACAGCCCCCCGCAGCCGCAGGTCTGGTGCTGCACGGGGACGGCGGCAGCTTCTGTCCCGGCTGGGTTTCCGCATGGCAAAGCCATGGCTCTGCCCTCCGTGAGCCGGTGCCGCCTGTGCTGCCCCTCTCCCCATCAATCTCCCGTCCTTACAGGCCCTGGTGTAAAATGCCCTTTCTGACTGGTACTGCTCTGTTGTCACAGATTCACATCATGAGAACACTGACTTGTGAGCTGGTTTGGGTTTTTTAAATATCTCTATTTTTTTTAGCCTGATGCTCATAGTGATCTGCAGTCTCTTTGCTGCCTTCAAGTCCCTTGTGGTTTCAGTTTTGGTACAAATGTGTTTAGATTTTAGCAAATTAAAGTTGGGGTGGGGGAGGGGGTACAGAGCATCTGATCAATTTGTATTTATTTATTTTAACATTTTACTAAATAAAACACAATAAAATCTCTTGTCTCCTTAGCCATATGTACCAGGTGGGGACAGTGGGTCCCACAGGCACAGGGGATGGCGCGGTGCCCGTAGAAAGTCCCCAGCCCTGGGAGGGGTTTCTGAGCCGTGGCTCTGCGTGATGGCTGCGGCACACTCCAGCTTGAGGCTTGCTTTCTTGGCAGGGAGAAGGGTGCTGCAATAGTAGAAATGAATTTTAGCTCTAAAGAATATCTCCAGGGGCTCTGACTGAGTGGTTGCCTCCAGCTGATGCTGCCCGGCAGAGGGCACATAGAGACCAACACCGAACTGGGTTTACTCCAGGTACCTACACCCTTGTCGGCACATTTTGGGCTAAGGACTGGCTAGGCTGGGAAGTGTTATCTGAAAATGATGGCACACAGTCCTCCTGCTGCAGGCATAGCAGCACACCTTCCAAAAAACCTGCAGAGCCAGCATTTCTGTAGCCACCTAGCCATCAAAGAAACGCCCAGGAGAGGCCTGCCCCATCCCAGCACTGTGCCACCACCACGTCTCTAGCAGAGAGCAGGCTAAACTACTGTCTAGATCTGATCTAAACCTGTCTTGTCTCTTAGTGTGGCAGCAGAGCGATACCGGCGAGCTTTGGCTGTAGTAAACCAAAGCTGTCTGCTAGGGACTGGTCGGGTCCAGGTGCACCTGGCTTCACAGTGATTAGCAATGTCTTCCCAGCCCTTTCCCAAATAAAGCCTTGACAACTCGCTCCTGGCATAACCCCCTCAGCCTCCCCGCTCCCCCCAGATGCGAGGCTGGCGGCTCAGGTGGCCCAAGAGCCAGTTTTTTTATTCCCAACAGTCTTGTAAAGCCAAGGCTGTTCACGCTGGTCTCGGGGATGAGCCGCAGCACCGCCAGAAGAAGAAACCGCATCTCTTCTACTTGGGTGTGATTAAACTGACTACATGCCTAAGCCATGAAGCCACAGGCTCCATTTAAATGGTGCAGGCTGCGCTGCTACCCGTGTTGCCAGCCCCGCTGCGGCACCGGGAACCGGCAGACTTGATCTCACCGCAGTCAGTGACCGCCAGCCATTTCGGAGCTGGCAGGGGACCGGCGCGCCTGCCGCTTGGTGCCACGGGCGTTTCTTTTGCCTGCTGTTGCTCCCTGCTCCCCAACCCTCCCACTGTGCCAGCCAGAAAGGGAAAAGGCTTCAAACGCGCCAGGCACTGCGGGGCTTGCTCTGCTTTTCCCCAGCCGAGGCTCAGGCTACCCCTGCATTGCTCTCCTCCCCCTGCCTTCCCCCCAGCGGACATGTGCAGGCTCCCAGTAGAAAAAATTAATAACCAGGCAGTTCTAACAAGGATGTGAAAAAGAATAAAAAAGCTTTAATTTAAAAATTAAATTAAAAAGAGAGAATAAGCAAGAGGCGCTTGTGCCCTTTCCATACCCCGCGCTTTGTATGGCTCCTCCTAGCCGCTCCCACCATGGACGGAAATCCTCACACCTGCACAGAGCTGGCTCCTGCAGCCCAGAGTAACGCTAAGGAGAGAACAGCGGTGACTGCAGCAGCAGGTGGCCTGGAGAGCCTCCAGGGCCACCAGCAAAATCATCTGGGAGGAAGAAAGGATTAAAAAAAAAAACAAACACCAAAAAAAAACCCCCAGACACCCTAATCATTTAATTCTTAGGAGAAAAGTATTAAATAATTTAAATAGCGTGAGGAAAGCAATGCATCCTCTGTGCTCCAGTGTGTGCTAGCGGTGGAACAGCGCCCGGCCAAGCTGCTCCCGGCACGGGGATCCCGCCACAGTGCTCAGCTACGGTCTTGTCCAGTGTCAACCACATCCCTGATTGTCGATGGCAACGTCTGAGCTGCCAAGAGCTGGGGAGGAGCAGGGTGGTCCCCTGCCACGAATTTCTCCAAGCGTGCGCTGGCCCACAGCAGCTGCTGTTTTGCCCATGGCGATGGTCCGCAGCCCTGCCCTGCGGGGCACTGCCAGCCCCAGGACGGGGCCTGTCACGGGCATGGTTGCTTCTAGCCTGTTCTGGGAGCTCGCTGCTTTGGGACAGCAGACAGCTTGTCCTGCTCTGGGTGACTCCCACACCACCAGTCCTGAGCCAACCCCACTGGAGACTTTGCATCCGTACGGATGGGGAGTACCACCAGTTCGCCCTGTTAACCAGCCAGCCTCTATCCAGGCTTGAAGCAGGTCTCCGCAATTCCTGGTGCTCCCTGGCCCCATCTCCCAGGGTGTTCTCTGAGCCTGCTCCACAAAGGATGCGAAAGGATGCTCTACATCCTCGTCTACATCCGCTCACCAAAGCCCCCGAGGGGTGTGCAGAGGACTGGGACCTGGGACCACAGGGCAGAGGCAGAGCAGGGTAAGGTACAGCTCCCAGACCTCTCAAGGAGCCAAGCCTCAAGGTGAGGCGAGCTAACGAAGGCCGAGAATCCACATCTGCTAAAACCTAAAACAGGGGAGGGAGGAGACCCGACCCCTGGCCCCCACCATGGGAAGGTTTCCCTGTAACACAGGAACGCCGCTGCTCCAAAAAAACCCCTTGGCCGCGCCACAGCAGCTCGACCCGCAGGCACCGCCTGTTCTCGCAGCTGGCATCTTCCATCTTCTCTACAGGCATCCCTTTGCCGGGCTGGAGAGGTCGTGCTGCCGGCTCGGTTCCCTCAGGTCAGGCTGCAGCGGTGGGCTAGCGCCCCGCGCCCACTGTCCCCGGGCGTCACAGGCTCCTCTCGGCGGTGAGGTACTTGAGCGCAGCGGCCCCGTACCGCCGCGACAGGTCCTGGTGGAACTCCTCCCGCAGCGTCTGGAGGCAGCCCCGGTACCCTGCGCTCAGGCGGAACTTGGAGATGTCGAAGCTGGGGGCGTGGGGCATGTGGATCATGAAGGCGTTGGGCAGGACCAGCAGCTCGTACTCCTGGGGGCAGAGCAGCGGCCCTTACTGGCAGCATCGGCTTGGTGGTACCAAGACGTCGCTGCCTGGCCAAGACCCCCCCACACACACAACACCCAGCACCCCCGTGGTGCCGGGAGCAGTCCCTCACCCACCTGCGCGTCCAGCTCCATGATGTGGGACACCTTGTTCCAGCCGAAGCCCACGAACCTCTGGTCGTACTTGGGGCAGTCTCGCCTCACTACAACGTAAGGCTCGAAGTCTGGCTGCCACGCCACGCGGTACGGCACGGTGGCCGTCCGCCACTTGGCATAGTCAGTTGGGGCATGGCCTTTCGGCCACACGTGGTACCTACAGGGAGGGATGGAAATGAGAGACTGGGGGGAGCTTGCAGCTCCCCGAGACAGACAGAGGACGCAGGGGATCCTCTCGGCCGGCTGCCCCGCAGCCCCAAGGCACTGGGGTACAAAACGGGCTTCTGCTGGGTGTGACAGCCCCGTCGGGACAGCAGAGCAGCTTTGGTCCCTACCTGAAGGTGTAGAGGGAGCCCATGTCCAGCATGGAGAGCAGCTCTGCTTTGGATTTGGGGAAGGTCAAGCGGTAGTGCAGGGTCTCGAACGCCGGCACGATGAGAGCTGCCTTCCTCTGGGGCAGCTCCAGCTGCTGGATGGAGTTCCTACAGCGGTAGGAGGGGTGTGAGGTCTCCCTGGCTGTCAGCCGTGGCCGCAGCCTCCTTCCTCAGCCCCTCAGGCCTGCCCAGAAGGGTATTAGTGGGTTTAGACGCTTTGTACTGGTGCCATGCAGGGGCAGGAGGAACGGGGCAGCCCTCACAGCCGTGGCTGCTTCCTCCTCAGCTGGCGTCTGACAAAAGCAAGGGCAGGATCCCGAGGCTGAACGCAAAGGAAACAGTTTCTGCGTGTTGAGAACTGCTGCCCACGGTGTTTTCTGCAAGCCCCTGTGCTTGGGGAGCCTGGCAGGCTGAGCAAGAGCCAGCCGGAGAAAGCCTTACCTGAGGTAATCGTAGAGGCCATACATAGGCAGGAAGTCAATGTCCGTCAGAAAGACGTATGGCGTCTGCGTGTTGGCCAAGGCCACGTTGCGCAGGAGGTTGATGGGGTAGAACTGCCCCTCCTTGTAGACTATGTGGTAGGCGACGTTGCGGCGGGCGCTCAGCACCTCCGAGGCCTGGGCGTAGCGCAGGAACTGCTGAGCCTCCGCGTCCGACATGTACAGCGCCAGGCTGATGGGGCCTGCCCAGTGTTTGCAGATGGCCTCCAACATCTGTAACCTGTGGAAGTGGAGGAGCACTGCGTGGGCAGGAGACCTGCCCCGTGGCAGCTTGGCCCAACCCAGCACTGGGTGCCCGCCAGCGAGCCGCACGCCAGCCGAGCGAGCCCAGTTCGGGGGGGGAGAGCGGGAGGAATTGCTGCTCCCGGCTTGGGGTGCTGCTCCTCACTGCAAAGCACCGGTGCGAGGGTGAGGAACCCACGTTTCGAGATCCCTGGTAGCTCCCAAGCTGTGGATCCGACGTCCCACCAGCCCCACCAGCAAGTACCTGTCCATGGAGAGCTGGGCCACGAGGGTGACATCGGTGGGGTTCGGAAGGGCCAGGAACTCGTACTGCAGGAAGAACAGGTGGACGCGGTGCTGCGTGAGGTGCTGCCGGCGGAAATCGTAGCAGGGATCATCCTCATCCAACTCCTCCAGTGCCTGCTGCAGCTGCAACGCCGCAAGGGTGAGGGAGAGCGGGAGCCCCACGGGGAGCTGGGGGGGGGCTGTGTGGGGTCTCTGCCCACCCACCCCACGCTCTGGGGTCGGGGGCAGAGTCACCGTCGCCCTCACCTGGTCACTGGGTGGGCTGGGGAGACTGGCACAGCCAAAGAGCTCCCTGCGCAGCAGGTTCCCATCGTACTCCAGGAAGGTCAGGTAGAGGTTGCGAAAGAACTCCACGTGCTTGTTCTTCACCCGCAGCTTCTTGGGCGAGTTCCAGTGGATCACCTGAGGGCAGTGGCGTGTCACCCCGCGGAGGCGGGGAAGTCAGCGGCACCCAGCGCTCCCCAAGCCCCCAGACCCCATGCTGACTCCCCCCGGACCTCCGGTGCATGTGCTGTCCTTCGGGCCCTCCCCAGTCTCAAAGGCAGCAAACCCACCCACCTTGAGATCCGAGACCTCGGTGTAGCACTGCTCCGAGCGAGTGTGATCAGAGAGCTGCACGTTCCAGAAGCAGGGGAGTCGGTACACCAGGGCTGGGTCCTGCTTGATCACCGCGTTAAAGATGTCCTAAGAGGGAGAAAGGCGAGTGCACAGGTGGATGAGGAAGACAGCAAGGCCCCCCCGCCGTGCCAGCAGAGCTGTGGGAACGCAGAAGGGCCGACCACCCTGGAGGAGGGACCGTTACCTGATCGGCCAGCGAAGTGGAGAGCATGCTCATGAGCTCCCGCTCCGCTGTCAGCCGCCACATCTGCTCCCAGCCCAGGCGACGCAGGCGGTCAAGCAGGAGCAGGATCACCCCTGGGTGCCGGGGAGGAGTGCACTGGGTCACCGAGGGAGCATCCAGCCATCGCAGAGCTGGAGCACAGCAGCCTGCGTGCCTTCGGCCCCTGGAACGTGCTGCTGCTTCTGCGCCCACCCACATGACCCCAGGGCGCTGTAGCAGCCCCCTCGTGCTCAGCAGTCTCTCCTGCCTCACCTCAGCCTTCCCCAGCCTCCCCGTGCCGAGTGCCGCCTCAGCTGGACGTGCCATCAGGCTGCAGGGTCCACCCCGGCAGCCCACACTCACCCGTGTTGAAGCCGCGTCCCAGGGCCGGCCACGGTTTGTGGTTTTTCCACAGGTTGCCCAAATACCAGTCGCTTTGGTTCTCCACCAGCCCAATCACCTGCTTGTCTGAGGAAACAGAGGGACGTGGATGCAGCCAGTCTTGCTGTAGGTTCAGAGGGCCCAAGCAAACCCACCGCCCTGGTGCTGTGGCAGACAGGGACCGCCACCCTGAGCCCAGGACCCCAGTGGGTCCCAGGGGCACCCTGTCCTCACCAGAAAACTTCCCAAAGACAGCCCAGAGCTCAGCGATGTCGGTGGCGAAGGTGATGTCGGTGTCCAAGACGATGACCTTGGAAAGGCTGGAGGGCAGCGCCTTGGTAAGCGTCAGCTTCATCAGCCCGTAGATGCCGGAGTAGTGCTTGTTGGGGATCCACGACACCTCCGGCTGCAAAGCGACACGGCCTCAGGGCTGGGCACGGCCATGCCCTTCCCCTGCCCGGGCAGGACGGCTGTGTGTGCCCGGCACCCCGCGCAGAGGAGGCCGGCAGAAGGGCACAACAGAGCTCTGGAGCCAGCCGAGCCTGGAGCGTATTTTCTCCAGCTGCACCGCCGGCAGCCACACATCTCTCCCCAGACCCTTCGGGTGCTCGCTGGCTGCATCACCTTCTCTTTTGCTCTCACCCTGGCCTGGCTTTTCCTCCAGCCACCAGAACCCCAGCGTTTCAGTGCTCGGTGGGTGACCCAGCTCTGCTCCAGAGGCAGCACTAGCCCAAGGGGCCTCCCCATCCCTCCAGCACCAACCCTGTGCCCCTCTTCTCAGCTGGACCAGCAAACGAGTCCAGAAAGGGGAGCAGGTGAGCGACAGACCAGCAGGAGAAGAGTTACTAAACCCCCTCCCGCTCGCCCCTCTCTGTTGCTTCCCTCAGCCCTCTGAGCACTGGGTTGGGACAGGGCAAAGGGGGGGCAAGCGCCTGCCTTCAAGTCATCGGCGTTGTAGAAGCTGACGTGGACGGAGGGCACCATCCAGGACTGGAAGAGCGTCTGGAGGATCTGGTGGGCCACTGAGTCCGTGATGAAGTGAAAGTGGAGGGGATTTTTCCTGCCAAGGGCAAGTGCAGCAGCACTCAGCATCACGGTGGGAGGAAAAGAACATGGTCCCCATCCCTCCCACCCCTGCCGGGGGACAGATGCCAGCCGAGGGGGCAGATGGAGACAAACCAGCTGCCTGGGGGAAACAAACTCCCCTCTGGCCCTCTAAGCCTCAGCAGTGGCATGGAGCGGGGGGCAGAGAGAGGCCCTAGAGGCCCTCTCCCGCAGCACTGCCCCCCCTGCAGCCTGCAGCAGCTGATCTGGGAACCCCAAACCAGCGGGCCTCTGGCACAGCACCTCCCCATTACCTGTGGAAGAGGATGGATTTCACCAGGGTGACCACATCCCGGCTCGCGTTGTGCCCAGCGCACACAATCGCAACGTGCAGGAGCTGCCCAGAGACAAATGGTGCTTTTTTTGAGACTGGACACACACACACACCCCCCCCCAGGACCCTGTCAGCAGCTCCCTGGGGCTGTGCTACAGGGAGAGGCTCCATAACCCAGCCCTTCCCCTGGGGAAGGAGACCCAGACAGAGGTGGGAGTCCCCTGGCTCAGAAGTGGGGACCAGGAGTCCGGCCGGCACTCCTCCTGTCTGACCTCCCTCTCTGGAGAAGCAAGGCACTCTCACCCACTGGCTGTGGCCCGTTCAGCACCACAGAGAGGCCAGATGAGGCCCCAGCACAGCCAGAACATGGGGTGAGCAGCGCCAGGCGGGCCGCACGGACATCCACGCTCAGCCAGGGTCCCGGCCTCCCATTCGACATCCCCTACCCACCGCGCCGGTGCCGTCACCCACCTCACACTTGTGCACCGTCCGCTGCTTGGGGCAGGCCGTGCGGTTGCTCCTCTCGCCCCCGGGGGGTTCCCCATCCTCGGCGGAGGTCCCCCACTGCGGGTTGCCGTCACTGCCTTCCGCCTGCACCTGGCTGAGCTGCAGGCGAAGCTGCTGGTTCTCCTCCTCCACCCTGCGCACCCGCGAAGCCAGCGCTTCCCGCTCCACGTCCCGGCTCGGCTGCTCGCCCAGGCAGGGCGGCAGGAGGAGGAAGCGGCCGTCTGCGGGAGAGACACGGGGGATGCCACGGGCACGGCGAGGCAGAGCTCGGCCGGCAGCGACCCATGTGGCTGGTGGGGCAGAGGCGCAACCGGGAGGTCCCGGCGTACCCCACGCGTGCCCAGCCAACGTCACGGCTCCGCTGCTCCGATCTCCGGGGATGCCCCGGGAAACGCAGAGCTCCGATACACCCGCAGCAACTTGCACGGCCGCAGAGCACCCGCTCCAAGGCCGCGGCCTCCCCTTGCCCACCCTCTGCGGTGGACCGTCCCTCGATCCAAGGAGGACCCACTCACATTCGAGGCTGCCCACGAAGAGGTAGAGCCAGGAGAGGAGGACGGCCAGGGTCACCGTGGCGAGCAGCAGCTTCAGCTTCACGCGCCAGGAGCGCAACATGGTGTGCCGGCGGGACGCGGGCGGCGAGGATCAGGTGGGCAGCCCGAGCCTGGCTGGCCCCAGCATCCTAGAGCCTGCGAGGGGCAGGGGAGCAGAGAGAGTGGGATCACCAGCAGCCCCACAGCCCACACCTGGGGTGCCTCCACACCCCCCCAGGCACGACGTCCTCCATCTCCCGCGCCCTCCAGGACACTGCCCGGGGCGAGCGCAGCGGTGAGACGGACACCCTTCACCTCTCCAGCGACAGCCTCTCCCAGCCAGCACCCTCCCAGTCCGTGCTGGGGCACCTGGACCCCCCCTTAGCCCGGGAAGGAGCCCGCCGAGCGACTTCACTCCAGCTCTGTTCCTTGCCCCTTGCCACCCCACTGGCGAAGGGCTCCCAGGGGAGGAGAGAGGCTGTGCCGGAGAGGTCCTCCCTGAGCCGGGTGGCTGGTGAAGGGCTGGTTAATGGAGCCTGCCCTTGAGAGGGAGCGTGGGTCCCTTCCCCACCGCCTCCGGAGGCCGACGAAGTTTGGTGGGAAAAAAAAAAAAAAAATCCCAAACGCTTCGGTGAAACTCACTTCCCCACGCACTGCTGGCTCAATCGGGGGGGTGCCGGGGGAACCTTGCTCCTGCGCCCACGCCTGACGTGGGGGCAAAAGGCCCCTTCTCCAGAGAGCCCTGCCCCGAGCTCCCAAAAAGCCAGGTGCCCGGGGGGGGGCGGACAAAGACCCCACAAAGCAAGAGAACACCAACCTCTGCCCGGCATCGCACCCCTGCCTGCCTGCCTTGCTGCAGCTCAAGATTGAGCCCCTGCCCTCGGCTGCAACATCTGGAGGCTCAACAAAAGCTGCCCGAGGGATGAATGGGCCGGATTAGGGTCTGCTCCCCCCTGCACACACACCGCCCCTGGAACCCATTGATGTGCAGATGCCTTATGGGGCCCCGCAAGCGCTTGGGGGCTCTGAACAGGGGAGGACATCACCCCGAGCAGCCCCTGGGGCCAGGGTGCAAACGCCTGCCCGCTGCAGCAACTGCTGGCAAGCTCGCCGGGATCGAGGGATACGCAGCAACAGGCTGGGGTTTTGCAAGGGTTGGGGCAAGGCCAGCCCAAGGGAGCACGGCCACCCTAACCCACTGGGGGATGCAGCCAAGCCCCCGTGGCAGCAGGCTCGGCACCCGAGCGCTGCACCCCTTTTCCTGGCGGACGAGGGGTCAACGCCAGCACCCCGCAAGCAGGGGCCCGGCGTTGCCCTGCTTTTGCCCTGCTTTTTTTCCGCTCGCCAAGCGCGGCCACGGCGGGGAAGAGGGAGCCGAGGCGTGGAGCGCACCAGGCCCAGGCACCCCTTCTCCTTGCCACGGCCATAAGCTGTGCTGGACCCGGCGAGGTCTTTGCCCGCTGCTGCCAGCCTGTCTCCTGTCCCACAAGCCCAATTCCACCCCTCCCGCCTGGTCTGGGCATCCCCCAAACTTTTTGTTGTGCTCACGACATGAGAAACGGGGGTGAGGCGAGACGAGGGAGGTCAGCCAGCGCCGAGCAGTCTGGCGAGCCAAGGGACACGAAAGGGACTTTAGCACGAACGAAGGGGAGAGAGAAGGAGGCGGCACACAGCAGCACCCCTCCTGCTTCCCGCTTGCCCCTGTGGCCCCTCCGGGGAGGTCTCACTGCGGGAACAGCACTTTGTCCCCAGCCTGCACGGGAGCACGTTACGGCGATTTGCGGGGACGGGACGGGACCAGCAGCGGGCCAGTTGCCAAAGACCCTCCTGGAGGCACCCAAGGGCTCCATCCACACACCCCCCCTCACCTGGCCGCTCACCTGCTCCCCAGAAAGCAATGTCCTTACCTGCCTTTCCCCTTCTCCTCCTTCCCCGGCGCCTTCCCAGCCGGCTGGCAGCCCACCACTGCTGCTCCCTCCCGTGTCTGCCGTTCCCCGTCGTCCTCCCTTTACTCCTCCCTTTCAGATCTGACACTTCTCCCCCCTCCTCCCCGCTCTCAAACCCAAGCTCCCCCCCAGCACGCCCCGCGCTGGCCCCCCTTTCTGAGGAAGAAAGAACAAACAAAACAGATTAAATTCGCTTTCCACTCAAGAGCCCCCAGCGCGAGGGGCACGGAGTTGCCCAAAGTAAGTCGGGAGGAATCAGCCCTCCCTCCAGCCCCCTTCCTGCTCCCAGGCCTCAATTATCCCTCTTTTGCTAAGGGAAGCGTAGGGATTATTTACCCCCTACCCAGCACCCACCTCCTCCTTCCCCGGGGCAGGTGCGGGAAGCTTCGTCCACCCACAGAGAGAGACTCGGGGGGGGCTTTGGAAGGCAGCAGAGGCCACCCCGTCTCCCTTCATCTGGCAGAGAGGGGCTGCACGGACAGCCCGGGATGCAAGTAGGGCGAGAGTGGGGTGCAGTCCTTGCTCCCCAGAGAGAAGAAGTATCAGCTGCCGTCTGAGCGCTAGCCCCTCACCTGGACAGGGTGCAAACACCAACCGTAGGCTTGAAAAGGAAAGAAGAGCTGCCCCCCCGGTTGCCCAGGCTTGCTCCAGCCCCACTAGCCCCAGAGAGAGGGGCTCCCCGAAGGGCGTAGCGTCCCCCAAACCTGCCCAGCGCACTGGGAACGAGCAGGACGGCAGCAGCAGGAGCGGGAGGCCGGAGTTGGGAATGCAAACTATGCGGAGACGGGCTGTACCTGCAGTTCACCCCCCACCCCTACGCCTGGCCCCCAGGGCTGGGGAAAGGCAGCAAGCTCCTGCCCGGGCCGGAGGGAAAGGAGGAGCCGCCCCTGCCCTCCTGCCTGCCTTGGTCTTGGAGGGAGCCTTGCTGGAAGATGCCTGGAGAAGGCAGGGTGTGGTGGGAGGAGGCCGCCACCGGCAGCAGGCAGAGGGATTAGGATGCAAACTGCCTGCCTAGCAATTTAGATGAAAAGTAAATTGCCCCCCACCCCCCCACCCCGTAACCCAAAGGCGAGCTGCGGCAGCAAGCCCCGGCCTGCCTGGCAAAGAGAGAGCGGCTCCTGCCAAGGCAGCCCCCCCAGCCCCAGGGCAGGGGCAGGCTGGGTCTCCTCCACCCAGGCAGCCCTGAAATCACTGCCCTGGGAGACGCGTTCACCTCCGGCTCAGGCAGCTCTCGCTTGCCCTTGCAGAGCCCCGCTTACAACAGGCAGTCGCTCAGCTGCGTTCTTCTGCCCTGCCCAGCCCCGGCACGGAGACGAAACCCCTGGGCTGCCCCTCTGAGCCAGCGGCTCCCCAGAGCCGGAGCCCTCCCTTTGCTCCCTTGCCTGTCCCAAGGGCCACATGGAGCTCAGCCCCGGGGACTCTGCCCCGTGGTATCTACCCCTGAGCAGCCGCGCAGGGCTTACCCACGCTCCTGGGACAAGCCCAGACCTCTGGAAGCCTCCTGCCCACAGCACTGCTCCAGGGGAGGAAAGCCCCTCCTGTTCCGACTGACCGCCGCCGCCTCTCCGCACGCTTTTCCTGGCCTCCCTATCTCGCTCGCTCCCGCAAGCGAGAGCCCAGCGAGACCCAGCCAGGCCCACACCAGCCGGGGCAGGAGCAGGTAGGCTGCTGGGGAACACAGGCGAGGAGAGACGTTTTAGGACGTTTATGGCAGCGGGAAGGAGATGGCAAGCGGGAAGGCAGCTACGTGGCCTCTCCTCCCCCATGAAAACGTTAAAGGCAACGGCACGTGGAGGGCAAGGCTGGAAGCGGCTCCCAGGCAAGGAGCACAGTGGGTACCAGCAGCCGCGGCACGGCACGCAAGCGTACCGGCTCTGCCCATCCTTGCAGCCATGGCCCTCGGCTTCTCCACCCTCCCTCCTCAGTCTCCTTGCTCGCGCCAGACAAGCGCAGCCAGCAGTAAGACGAGAGGTTTCCCAATACTGCCGGTTTCCGATCCCAGCGCGAGGGTGCGGGGCAGAAATGCTGTTCGCAGCAGGTTACCCTCCCTCCCCAACGTCCTCCCTGGGAGCAGCGCGGCTCCTGCTTTGGCAGGGATCGGGGGACGTGGCAAACGGGACAGAAAGAGGCACCCGGGTCCCCTCTCTTGCTGGGAGAGGCTGACGGCAGACACCGGGGAAGGGGCAGGCAGGACCCCGGTCTCTCTCGCCTCATGCCCGGCCACCCGTGCCTCCAGCGAGGACAGGGCGATAGCCAGGGGACAGGGAGTGTCGAGCCAGCAGAGCCGGGCAGCTGCACAAACACCAGGGGCACGCTCACAGCAACCTCTGAAGTGTGGGCAGGAGCCCAAGGCTGGCTGCCTGCCTGCCGGCCACCCCTCCATGCAGAGCCAGCCCTCGCTCCCGGGATGGTGCACCCACCTCGCTTGGCCCAGGTCCCCCCCCAGAGCTGCTCACGTGCAGGCACCCCACTCCTCCAGGATTCCTTCTTTTTGTAGGAGCACGGCTCAGCCCAACTGGCCTTCGCTCTCGCTGGCTCGGTGACTATCAGGTGAGCAGTTAATGTTTAGGGAGAGCTGGCAGTGGGAGCTTTCCCATCGCATCGGCACGTTTCCCCCAGCCCCACAAGCAGAGGAGGGGAGCAGCCCGGTTTTCCCACAGCACCGTGGCAGGGTGGGCATCTTAGCCTGTTGTCTCTCCTAGAGCTAATGTGCACCTGCAGAGGGGATGCTGAGGCACAGCGAGAGTGTCTGCAGGCCACAGGACAGCAGCCCTGAGGGGCACAGGGACAGCCGCAGCCTTGCTGCTCCCCCACTGTGTCCCCCCAGGCGTTAGAAGTGAAAAGGGGGCCGGGCTGTTCCCAGTGAAGAGCTGCAGGGCAGCCAGGAGAGGAGTGATGTTGCAGAGCCACGCTGCCTGTTGTCTCACCTAGCCATAGGCGACAGAAACTGGAAATCCATCTCCCAGGTCTCACTTTGGGAGCTGGGAGAGCAGCAACAGTTTAGCTGTCCTGCTCAGACTGCCTCAGCAGGAGCACGATACGGCAGCTTCCCGGGCTCGCAGGAGGTGAGAAAGGGCCTGACAGCCACGGCGAGAGCCGCGCAGCAAGACCTGCAACTGAGAAAAGGCACCGCACTTGGAAGAGAGGCAACTGGGGACCATCTCTTTTGTTCTTACAAAGAGATGGGAGGGGACAGGCTGGTTCCTCGTTCAGCAGGTCACCTTTAAAGCACGTACTGCAGCACCCACCTGACAAAAGTGCCTTACAATTCGGGGTCACCTCCCTGTCCCCCTCCTCGTGCTGCCACTTGAGGAGGGCTGCACCAGCTGACAGATACCACACAGGCAGTGCGGAGCAGGGCAGCTGCAGGAATTTACAGAGGCGGAATGGAATTCGGCGAGGAGAGCAGGATTAAAACCCCATGCTCCGGATTACCATGCCGACCCTCCCTCCCCAGTCTTATGATAAGCGAAACTTAAGTGAGAATTTCACCTTCTTATTTCCCTGGAAAGAGCAACCTGGGGCAAAACAGCCCCCATATGCTTAAGATGGGATCGAGCAGCAGCCACAGAGTTAGATACCGGCACATGAGGTGTACAAGAAGAAAGCGTCCCCATCTCCCCACTGCCCCCAACACCACCGAGCTGCAGAGAAAATCCCAGAAAGGTGAAGATCTTCCTGGGACAGCAGTCAGCTGTGCCTCAGTTATGGCTCATCCTCATGCATCAAGCTCTCCTCAGGCCCATAAGCTTATCAGCACACACAATTCTGCTGCTCTAAGAGTTCTGCTTTTTATTCTGCAAAGGTCACGCTGAAAAGCCATCTCCTCTTCTCTGAAAGAAGCCTAGCACTTGGGGACGAGGAGCTAACAGTCTCTGAAGGGTGTTAGTTGAAGCTCAGAGCTTGGCTGAAGCAGGGACTTTCGTCACCAGGCAGTCTCCCTGTTTCCAGAGGAAACAAGCAAGTTCAGGCTGGGTCTGACACGGGAACACGCCTCGCTGCTTACCTCTCCATGCCTGAAACCCCAGGAATGCATCAGGGAGCAACTCCTCTTGGCCGGGACTCCAATCACGAGGCCCTGCTAGACACGGTCCGCTTTTGCAGAGCGGCCCTGCAGCCGGTCTCCCTGTCTGCAACCGGGCACCGGATTCATTTGCCCCAGTTGGAGAGAGGGCTGCGCAGGGCACACGTGGGAAGCCCGGTGCCACAGCAGAGCGTGTAAGTGTTGCGTAGGAGGCTTACATCTACCAGACATCCTGCAATGCTTGCAAGTTGGGCACCTGCATTTTGCCACAGCTCTCAGGCAAGGCAAGGGGGGGCCACCCAGCTAGCAACTCACTCCATAAGTGCTAGGCTTCTTTCAGAGAAGAGGAGATGGCTTTTCAGCGTGACCTTTGCAGAATAAGAAGCTGGAAGGATCCAGCCGGCAATAGCCTTTAACCGCGTCTGTGGGAACACCAGGGCAGCAGAAAGCAGGGTGCTGGCTTGCACTCCTCTGCACGTGCTGCATTTGTCCCTCACTGCAGCAGGGGACCAGCAGGACAGACCCTAAAGCAGAGCTGCAGCACACCGGACACGCTGCCCGGGACACCCACCCAGCCGTGCCAACACCACTGGCTGGGTCTCACCCCGGGCTAGAAGTAAGGATCACCTCTCAGGAACCAAGTCGCTCCCTGCCAGCGGGAAGCCCCCTCACCCGAGGGCTGTCCAATCCTCCAGCATGGCTCTGGAGCAGACTACCTTCCCCCAGTGCTCAGCCAGCCCTGTGCCCGCAGTGCCCGGCTCAGGGCGAGGGAGCACCCTGCACATCCACGCCGATCATGATTTTCCCACCGACCCCGTTTCCCACACAGCCTGGTGGGGTACACCAGCCCCGCTCCAACCTGGCACCTGGAGGTGACCCCAGTGCCTCCTCCCCCTGCGAGACCCCGCCAACGTGCTGCCGAGACCCCTGACAAGCTCACGGAGGAGATGATACCTGTTCAACACACTGCTTCCAGCTTTACCTCCCTGGACTACAAATTGTTTGATGCCAGGAGGATGCTCGGCAGGTGAAGTATCAACACTGACTGGCCTTTTTCTGGGCCTGCTGGAGCATAAGCCTGACTCAGGACAGCTGCTCTGACACTAACACAGAGGCTGCAGAGTCCTGGATCAAATCTCTTCCACGTGCCCCCCAGGCCAGCACAGCTAGGCACAGGAGGGACCGAGCCTGGGCACCGTGCAGGAGCACTACAAGGGGCAGGAGGACCCCGCCTGCCTCTTGAAACAGAAGAGGAGCAGCATTTGGGCTGATCTCCAGCTCCCTTCCCTCTGCCGGGATTAGGTTTCTAATATCTGCATTTTTGCTGACGCCTGCGCTGCAGCTAATGGCCAGCTCTGAATCCATTAGGTTCACCGTGTCCCGGTCTCCGGACGTGCTCCGGGCATCAATACCTGTTCACCCCTGCCGTTTCCTGATGCTTCCACTGCAGCGGGCTCGTAGCAGACACCAGTTACTGGGGTCAGAGCTGAGCAGGGTCAGCAGCCGGGAGCTCCCGCTGCTATCCAAGGCAGCCTGCAGCAAGCCCTCTGCCAGCTCCAGCTCTGCCATCAGTGCAGCTGGAGCACCCGGCAGGCGTCACGCCCCATAAAGCAAAGGAGTGGGAATTTCACCCTGTGAGCTACTGACGGCTTAAGTTTCCAGCTAGCAGTGCCCACCGGTAGGGAATGACAGGAGATTTCCTCCCCGCCAAAAAAAAGAAATCTCCCTGCTCCCTCGAAACGCTCTTGAACAACCTGCACCAGGAGCGGTGTCCTGGCGGGACGAGGGGGACCACATCCCAGCGCATCTGACCAGACCTAACCCCTACACATGCTTGTAGAGTCTCCATCACCTCATGCAAAATTAATTAGGTTAATTACAACAAAAAAAAGGAGGCAAAGGGACTCCAACAACCCCAGACAGGCACTCTGCCTGGAAAAGTCCACAAGAGGCATGACACCATCCTTCCCACCACCTCTGGGAAGGTGCCAGGGGCATGGCCGTGAGCCAGGCCCTCAGGTGCCTGCCGTGCATTGTCACCGGCAGAGCTGGGTAAGTGTTTTTGGCTGAATAGTTATTGATTGAAAACTGCAGTTTCCAGAGAGCTCAGAGCTTTTTGCTACTTCACGACAAGTTTTCGACGAGAACAAAATACTTTGTTTTCCAAGCAAAAAGTCTCCTTTTGCATTGTTTTGTTTGCAATTGAGCTGCATTACATTTAAAAGAAAAGATAAAGGGTCTCTCAAACTCGGCTGTGTTGGGTTTTTTCCTCCAGCTTTTCATTTTGGGCACTAAATCAGGCAATTAATTATTTGTTCAGCTCCGCTCTCCAGACAAGCTGCGAGCATCGTGAGCCCAAGGGCCGGAGCAGCTCTGCCTAAGCAGCAGCGCTAAGGAGGGTTTTGGTGTTTTCTGCGCTGCAGGCTCCCTTCAGACCTCAGCTTGAGCTCCCTCAAGGCCAGCAAGCAATCCTGGGGGAAGGAAAGCAGGACCCTGTGCAAGCGATGGCAGGTGCCCCACCGAAAAAGGCATCCACCCACTCTGGTGGGCAGCAGTTCAGGATACACAACCAAGAGGTCACAGCCACTGCTTGAAGGACGTGCAAGGGCTTCCCGTGCAAACTGCCCTCCACGGTGCAAGCACATCACAACAAGATCCCTCACTAGTCCCGCCAGTACCTGGCACTGGAGCAACTCTTCCAGGCGGCATCTCTCACAGTGCCGAACTCTACTCCGGCAGCCTCGGCAGCACGGAGGAGCCAGGCACGCACGCAGGGCATCTGACAAGGAAAGGCAATCCCTTCACTTCCCCTGCGTGAAAAGCAGCTGACGCTCACCAAGAGCCCGAGCTCACAGATGCAGCCTGGTGCCTCTTCCACCAGGGACTGGCCCAAACTGGGAGCTGTGCTCAAGCAGCCGCTCCCACGTCTTCCTCGCCCAGAGCTATTCCTGGCACTGGTGCCCTCAGTGCCCAAGCAAGACTGAAAGCAGAGCTCGTCCACAGAGGAATGGAACAACTGAACTATAAATAGCAAACCAGGATGGCTCAGGGCAGGCTCTAAAAAACCCAAGCAGCAACAGTGCCATCCACTCAGGGTGCCCTGGGCATTTTGTAAGACCTGAAGTGGTACCTGAGCTACAGAGAGGCTTGCACATTGCAAATAGGCTCTGACAACACTGTGGAGGAAGAGCTGCTGGCTGGGCTAAAAGACTGCAAACTTACCTGTGAAAGCGCATGTGGGGCACTCTGCAAACTGGAAATGAGGTAGCGACTGATGGGGGCAAAAAGGGAGGGGAAGTGGATCCCAGAGATGAGGTGGTTCCCAAAGCCAGCCGGTGGAAAAGAGAATGCTCTCAACACCCAAACTCCTTACTGACCATTCCCAGCACTCCTCCCCTCCCGCTGCTCCTTGTGTTCCCATCCCTAGGGCTTCTCACACTGCTGAGCTAAACCCTGAGCTCACACACCGAAGGACAAAGGCAGGGAAGAAACAGCATAGCTCAAATCAACCAAGCAGCAGATGAGTGGCTCAGGACAAAAGCTCATGTCTTCTGTAATCCACAGCAACCTCTGTGCAGTGCCCAGCCCGCCCCAGGAGTGGGACAGAGGCAGAAGAGCTCAGCCCATCCTGTGACCATCAGGGTCACGTTCCCCTTCTACCCCCAGGAAGAGCCATATCCTTCCCACTACGCTCACCCTCCCTACTCCCTCTTCCCTGCTGGTGCCTCCATCTGGAACAGCAAATACTCCGCCTTCCCCTTCACACTGACAGCATATGTCCTGTAAAGGGTTCTCAGCCTCCACAGATGAGGATACGACCAGCCTCCCGCAGCACTGCCAGGCACCAGCCTCCCGCTCTCAGCGGGGAGCCCCGCGCTGTCGGCAGTGCTGCAGCACGGCTCACTTGGGCATACGCTGGGAATTAAGCGCGGGAGAGGCAGTTGGGAACACGGGGAGAGGTGTGTACGCGCAGGGAAAGCACAAGACCTGAGCTGAATCACCCGACACGTGAACACACATGCACGCGCACATACAGGGAAGCAGTTGCTTCCTCTGACAAAGTTTTTTTTTTGTCAGAACAGGAAGACGGCACTCAAAAAAACCCAAACCACAACACCGAATCCTTGCTTTATTGCTCCTGGAGCACCAAAACCAGCCAGGGCACAAGAAGCAAAGACAGCCAGCGCGGACTACAAACCCACCTTGAGAATTTCGGAAGCCCACCGCTCCCTTCCCGCCTCCCCCACAGCCTTCCTTGTCACCCCTCGCCCTTCCTCTGCGCAGTAAGCAAGAGGAGAGGTAGAGGTCTCGAGTTTGGCTGAGTTTCCATGCCGGGGACAGAAGCTCGATAACAGACTGGGCAGGATGTGAGTACCCGTTGAGGAAGAGGATTAGCAACCCCCTAATCTGCACATTTTGGAGTCTAAGCACTTTACTCCGCTCTCTAATTAAACCACAGAGTGCAGAGATTGCCAGAAGGCGGAGAACAAGGAGGAAGAAGGAAAGGAAACAGAGGCTGTGGCTTAAAGGCTGTTCCTTGGGGCTTAAATGCAAGGCAGCGGTCACTGGTAGGGATGTATTTCACCTCAAGTGCTTTATGCCGGGGCTGCTGAGCACCCTGTTGCCTCCCCTGATCCAGTCCGCAGCGGGGCTGAGGGCAGGATGAAGGGGAACCCACGCGATGGCTTGGGGATGGCAGAGGAGGGAGCGAGGGGCTCCATCAGCCTCGCCTGGCCGGCCACGACTCCCTCCAGAGTCCCCTGCCTCCTGGGAAACAACACAAGCTCCGGACTGTGTTTGTCTCCACAGACCTGTCTGCACAGAAGGGCCTTGTTCAAGCTCTTATCTGGCTCCAGGCTGGGGACCGGCCAGTGCCTTGCTGCCCTGGCACCCAGGCAGGACGTTCAGCTCCGCGCCGGGCTCCTTTGGAAGGGGAAACTTTCCTGGCACAGGTTAAGAGGGAAACCTTTTACCGCAGCCCACAACAAACACAGCAGTTCAAATAATGGCTTCCTCGTTCCTGGAACTTCGGCACGCAGCGGGGACAGCCTCGCCGGGGGAATTACCCGAGCGTTGGGGACGGGAGCTCTCGGGGCTGCAGCACGTCACGGCCCCACAGCACGGGGGGCAAGGTGGCTGAGCTGGGAACAGGAGTGCCAGGGAAGGGTCTCGCCTCCCAAAACGCTTCTGCCTCCAGCTCTGCCCCACCAGACCGAGGCGGGGGGTGGTGGGGTGTAGGGGGGTGCGTGTGTGCAGGGGCAGCCTGTCACTCCAGCCTCTCTTTCTTCCCTCGCTCCTATTCTTTGGAATTCCTCTCTTCTGTTTGCTTTGTTTCAGCCCTCAATGAACAGGAAGAAAAGGGAAGGAGCCTTGACAAATCCGATCAAGGCGCAGACACGCCGAGGCTCCCTCCTGCTGGCATGCCAAGCCCTGCACTAATGAGGGGTAGAGGAGAGAGAGGTGGCCACTGAGAACAGTGGCCCCACAGAAACACTTGGTGTAAGGGACAGAGGGAAAAGAAGCTGCTAGGGCAGAACAACGCCAGCACAAGCTCCCAGCCTTCAGAAGAGGGTCTTCCCGTTTCCCCTGGCCCGGGGAGCCTGTTCCAGCTCCTCAGTCCAGGTCCCAGTCACCGACTGCCCACTATGCTACAAACAAGCAATAGACCGTAGTAGTGTTTGAGGAGACGGATCCAGACACGCACATCCAAGGGGAGTTCAACTGAAACAGCCATGGAGATGGGACCACACTTTGTTCCAAGGATTCATGCGGGGAATCTGGTCTTTCCCTCCAGAGAAGTGGGCCACGGGGGCTTACAAGTGCCAGTGTCGTCGCCAGAATGTCCCCACAGGTCCCAAATACCCCCATGCCCAGTAGAGAGGAAACCCACAGAGCCAAGACCTTCTGCCATGCAATTATCCCCAGTTTACCAATTTGGGTACAGAAGCACCAAGACAGGAAGGGAACGAGCACGTGTAAACCGTCTCCTTAACAAGCAAGATAACTAACTTTCGCAGGCTGCCAATGTTGCAGGGGTACCTGGGAACAACTGGAGAAGGTGGCAGGGCCTGGTGGTGGTGGCGAGGACCACCCTTTAACCAGGGATTCTCAACTTGAAGGGCAGATAACACATCTCAGCTGTACGTGAGGGTTTTGGAGCTTGCCGTCACCTGAAACCCAACAGACAGTCATGTCAAGAGCTACTGCGTAAGAGAGCTCTGGGGACAGGACCCTGCACAGCCAAGAGTGTCATGGATCAGCAGCACCCACCACCTAGGTCCTGTCCCTCTCCTCCAGTCTGTTACAAAGGACAACTCGGTGTCACCCAGACAGCCCATGGGAGAATATCTGCACGCATGTTCCTAGTCCCAGATGGCTGCACTGTCCTGTAGCACGTTCCCCACCCACGCAAGTAGGACTGTACACGTGTCCCCAGAAGTGCTGGCAAAGCCACAGCCGCCGTGCTCCATCGCAACACACGTGAGTCCTAAGACCGACTCTTCAGCAGGACGAGGAGCTAGGGGAGGGATGCAAGTTCCCTGGCCCCCTCCCAAACATGATAGCAGCAGCAAGCGTTTAGCTTGTGAGGCAATGAAGGGATTAATTATCAAGTCCAGTAACCTGAGCCTCTGCGACATACCCTGGGCAGTCCCAGGAGGGGACTCCAAAAGAGTCTATCCAGATAGATGCACAACAGGGAGACAGAAGGGATAGAGGCAGAGGAGATAGAAGTCAGGCAAAAACCAACACGCAACTTGCATTGCAGAGAGTGGAGCAGCCTCCTCCTCTGCTGGGATCTTGCCAGCGCACTCTTTTCCTCCAGCTCCCATGGAGTTGGGAACCCACAACCCCACAATTGCAGGCTGGAACGGATGAGCCCTTCTCCCAGGAGGCTACAGGGATTAGCCCCTCCTTATCAGGAGAAAGTCCAAACCAGATGCACAGAGCCATGCCAATAAGTCGGGGCAAAGGTATCAGAGAGGAATTGGGAGTTCTGATTTAAAGCCCCTCTATCCACACATCATTGCTCCGAGATGCCGGTGGAACAGGACCTTCAAAGCAGGTAAAACCTACCAAAACCATCTTTCTGGTCTGTCCCACCCGTTTTAGATCCCCAAACAGAGAAGTAAGTGTGCAGTGTGCTGGGCACCAGCCCCGTTACACCCCTCTAGCCACAGCAAACCCCAGGCCAGCCTGGCACAGCACAATATGAAACACGGGAGGCAACATCATCCCAACGAGGGTCCTGAACTGTCAGCTTGCACCTCAGACAGAATAAGTCTAAGGGGGGAACCTCGAAGACGGATACTTCTGGAGCAGGGGGAACAGGATATGAACTAAGCTGCCAAATCCGCCTGGCACACATTCCTTCTGCAGTCACAACCCTCCCTCTGGTGCTACTAGAGCCCTGCATTTCCAGGGAGCAGTTCAACAGTGTCCTGGTTTTGGCTGGGACAGAGTTAATTTTCTTCCTAGTAGCTGGTACAGTGCTGTATTTTGGAATTAGTATGAGAATAATGTTGATAACACGCTGATGTTTTAGTTGTTGCTAAGTAGTGCTTATCCTAAGTCAAGGATTTTTCAGTTTCCCAGGCTCTGCCAGCATGCAGGTGCACAAGAAGCTGGGAGGGAGCATGGCCAGGACAGCTGACCCGAACTAGCCAAAGGGATATTCCATACCATAGAACATCTTGCTCAGTATATAAACTGGGAGACTTGGCCGGGATGGGCCGATTGCTGCTCAGGGACTGTCTGGGTATCAGTCAGCGAGTGGTGAGCAATTGCGTTGTGCATCACTTGTTTTTCTTGGGTTTTATTTCTCTTTTTGTTATCTTCCTTTTCATTACAGTTTTAATAATAATAATTTTATTTCAATTATTAAACTGTTCCTATCTCAACCCACGAGTTTTACTTTTTTTCCAATTCTCCTCCCCATCCCATGGCGGGGGGGGGGGGAGTGAGCAAGCAGCTGCTTGGTGCTTAGTTGCCGGCTGGGCTTAAACCACAACAAGCAGGTAAGAGCCAAGCCCCTGGCACCCACCTGGGATAGGAAGCAGAAGCTGCCAGCAGCAAGACCGAGTAGTTTCAATAGCAAAGAGCTGGAAAAGCAAAGGCACCTTCAGCAGAGCTAACACTGAGTGGGGAGAGCCAGGCACGTGCCTGCCACACACAGCAGCGCTGCCCAGTGGGATCTGCCACAGCACGGCCACCAGCGTCACCGGGAAAGCAGGCTCCCCGTGCCCACACGGCAAGAGCCTCATCTCCAAGGTGGACCCACGTCCACCGGCTGCAAGCCAGCCACCAGCAGTTATTCACACCGCGCCGCGCACGGGACCTACGGGACGAGACCCGCCGCGTGGTGGGACCGATCTCCAGGTCTGCCGCCTTCTCCAGGTGGGCTCGGGGGAGCTAGGGTGCGGCTGGGGGAAAGGCAGATCAGAAACCACAAGCAGTTGCCCCCCCCCTCGCCCCACAGCACCCTCTCCCTCGGGGCCCAGCTCCATCTCTCTCTCCCTTGGAGTGTTTCCATTAAGTCAGGCCACCAGAGAACTGCATGTCCAGAAGTTTTTTCCAACTGCATCACATGGCTATTAAAAGATATGGCCTCTCCCGCTCAGCCTTTAGCTCAGGCAGATTTGGGATATTACAGGAGAGACTGCACGCTGCTAATGAATCAGGGAAGGGAGTTATCCAAGCAACAGCCTGGGGCTCTAAATGGCTTTCTGGAAAAGGCATCTGGAGGTGGGAGGCGGTCACCGTCTCACAGCAGGGCTCTGCACACATTGCCAGACATGTTGTTCCTCCTGGGAAACCAAAAAGAGTCTCTCTCCTGAGATGCCAAGTCTCAGCTAAGCTGAGAAGGGCAGGGGCACCCTGACAGAGAACAGCAACAAAATGCCTCCAAGTCAAAACAGGCAGTAAAAGGCCCCTTAAGCTTGTTTGACCTGGGTTTCCCTTCCCCTCAGACTACCGCTTCAAGCGGCAGACCTGTCAGCAGCACTTCAGGAACTCAAGGACTACACCACCAACGTCCCCTGCCAGCCGCTGCTGTTCCAGGCCCCAGGAGAGCTGTCGGAGATCAGAGGTACAAGCTGCCACCACCAGCAATGCCATGCTCGGAGCCTCGTGTGCCTCATTGCCCTTGTCTCCTCATTTGGACAGGGATTTGGAACAATCCTGAAAGGTGCTGGCCTCCAGTGAGATACCATGAGTGAATCAGGCCTTCCATTCTAGGCAGGGCTCATGTGTCAGGGACTAAAATACTCCCTGGACATGTATTAGCTGACGCTGTAAGAACACACCCTCACCTACCCCAGCACCTTGCAAGGTATATTTTGAGCAAGGCTTACTTGGGATGAGCTGCCTCAGACCCACGGCAGTGCTCCAGAAATGGTGTGGTCTCGCAGATCTGAGCAAAGAGCAAGACGCTGGCAGCCATGCAAGTCGGACTTCAGCACTGTACCCACTGATGGGCTGGCAGAGCGTTTGCTTTTTTTGGTTTGCTTCTTTTCCTACCATTAGTGCTGAGCCTGCACCTCTCACCGTCAGAGCATCAGAGCCATTTGGCCTCAGTTACAGCCAATGGATTTCTGGTAAGCACGAGCCCTCGGCACCCAGACTGACAGTAAGTGCTAAGAAAGGAGCTGCTCAGAGATCTTTCCGGGTGCAGCCGAGAGAATAACTAGCCCCTCAACCCAGCCTTTCACCTCCTACCCACCCCCCCCAGTGGGCACCATAAGCCAAGGAGATTTAAGTCTTGCCCAGTCCGACGGGCTCGCTGCTGCTCTGAGAAGCCACCTCTCCTGCAGAGCTCCCTTGTAGCATATTTACCATAAAAAGGCAGCGTGATGCTACTCCAACCGTCCTCCAAACTCCCTCACTGCAGGAGGGAGATGAACAGCAAGGGGGACAGGACAGACAGCGGGTAAGAGGGAGGCTGGGGGCAAAGGATGAAGAGGAAGCATCTGCCAAAAAGCTTCTCGCTCAGGGACGAACCGCACTATCTAGCTGTGCTGTTCGGAGTAGCCCAAGGACTTTGTGCATCAAGCTTCACCTCTGGCTGAAGACAAGGTGTCTCTGGCAGTCTCCTAGGCAGCCAGCTCTCAGATTGCTGTCTGGCAGAGACAGAGCTTCTCCTTGAAGGACAGCAGCTCCGGCAGTCTGCACTGGATGTGCCCCTAGTGTCACCGGCAGCGCACACCTACCCCCAGCAAGCTGTGCTCCGCACCTCTGTCACGGGCTTCAGGTGCTCTCTCGCCAGCCTTGGTACTTAGCCTAGCGGCTCGACCACGGTGAAATTCGGAGGAGCTCACAGGTAACCCCACGTGTGAATGGCAAGCTGGGTCTAATCCATGTGATTCTGACTAAAAAGGTTTGCTTAGCGCCAGACTGTTTGCCAGCAGTATCTCGTGCCCTTTTTAAACTCAGCCTGCTGGAAAACAAACCCTCAGGGGAAGGGGGGGGGGAGAAGAGGATAGATCAGAAAGGATAAAGTGCCTGCCCATGCAACTGTAATTCTTGCAGAGGAAAGCCGCAGGCACACACTGCGTCCATTGTGTGGAGGTAACCGGACAGGAGGAAGGAGGGGCAGCTCGGCAGAGCTCCGTCTGCGCTCGGGGGACCCTCGAGAGGCCACGAAACCCCCTCCTCGCCCATGCACAAGGTTCGGCGGGGAGGCGGGCGGCCACAGCCACGCGTGCACCCGTGGCCGATCTTCGCGCCGTGGCCGGTCTTCGCACCTCGAGGCGTGCGGAGGGCCGGGACGCAGCAGCCCCTGCGGCCTGGGACCCCTCGGCCGGGCAGGGCGGAAGGGTCTGCGGGGCCGAACGCAGGTTGGAAGCCCCTCTTCTTGCAACAGGCGGCGGCCAGCCGGGTCCCACGCCTTTCGCCTGTAAAGCTGGGTTTAGCGCTTCAGTAAGGAAAGACCAGAGCGTGGCCGTGGCCCGGGGCAGGTCCCGAGTGGGCTCCGGGAAGCACTGACAGCACCTCACCATCTCCCTTCCCCTCTCCGTGTTTCCCCCCCCGATCCCGGGGCAGGGACGGACACTGCCACGCACGATCCAAGACGAACACGAGACTGGCAGCCCCCCACCCCCCCCCGGGAACTTTTTACCGGTGCCACCATCAGACCCAGTAGCTCCCCCGAGCAACCCCGTGTCAGTTCCACGCCCGGGGGGGGG
>NW_010973132.1:2864116-2881268 GCF_000737465.1 Haliaeetus leucocephalus | reverse complement strand
GGGCTGGGGCACAGCGGGGAGCGGGGGTTTCCCCCCGCGCTGGGCTCCGGCTGGTAGCTGCTCTCTTCCCTTCGCAGGTCGCTTCTCGGACTCCCACGCACTGTCGGAGCTGGGTAGGTGGGCAGCGGGGAGCCGGGGGGTTGCCGCGGCAGCCTGGCACCCGCCGGCTGAAGGGCTGGTGGTTGTGGCTTTGCGCGGGGGTGCGTGGGGCCATTCCCCGGACCCCTTGTTTTCTTCACGCCTGGCTGCATCCTCCAGCAGCCCGTGGGAGGAATCTGCGTGTCTTGCTGCCCTTCTTCCCTCATTCCCTCCTGGGGGAAGAGGCAGCTGTCCAGGTTTGGTTTGCTTTCTTTGTGTTCCGTAACTGCGGTGTTCTTCTCATCCTTTTCTAGTGTACTCTGCTTCCAACCTCCTAGTGCTCTTAAATGACTGGATTCTCCGAAAAGAGCTGCAGCAGAGCCTGCCTGTGGTAAGGTTGGAGTGTGTGGGAGGAGGATTTGGAACACGTGCTTTCTTCTTTGCAGAAGCTTTCAGGGAGTGTCTGTAGAAACTAACAGGTCTTTGCTGTGGCCTCTCTTTGCTGTGAGGTATGTAGAGGCCAGACGCAACCTCTGAAGGCAGGTAAACAGCAGCCCTGCCCTGTAGCTTCTGGCTTGGAGGAGTGGCTGGAGCACTCCCTGGACTACAAAAATCAGGCCCTGACTTGCACCAGGAGCTCCACTGGGTTTTTGAGAAGTTTGGAACTTGAGTTAGGGAAAGGTGTTGCTGAATAACCATTGCTGTTTCCAGAGCAGTGGCTCTGGAGTACTGAAGTGCCGATTCCATTTCCTCAGACTCTTCCTTTGCATACGCTATTGAGCAAAACAAACGTAAGCACCTTGCTTCTGTGTCTCTCTTGCAAGAGCCCCAGGCTGGCTCCCAGCGCTTGTTAGGCCCTTTGGGGAATGAGGAGGAGGAGGGCGTTTTTTTTCCGGACAGGCCTCTTCTGTTGCAAGCCTGCCCGCTGTGTGGGTTTGGGTGTAGGCAGCTCTCCGGCTGGAGTGTCAGGTGTGTAACAAACAGAAATGTGGAAGACTTGCTTCCCTGGTTGTTAAAGGCTGAAGTGAATTTCACCTGTATTGTCTTTATGGATGCTTTTCAACGGGTTAAATCCTGTGGTTGACAGCACCAGCAAGTTCCTGCATGGGGAGCAGGGGCCCAGGCTGGAGGAGCACCCACTGTCTTGGGGTTCATGCCTGGAATCTAGACTGATGCTGTATTCAGCAGGCATTTGGTCTGGTGTGACTGTGGACTCTGGGTCCCCTTCCCTATACTGCAAGTGTATTCCCTCATCAGCTTTAACCAGGGAGGAGGTTTGTTGTGTATGCTGACTCTGGGACAAGGAGGAGAGAGTTTTGACATGGAGTTCAGGCACAGTGCCACAATCTGGGAGACTGTCCTGCTGTGTCAGTTGGGGTAGAAGGCAATCCAAGATACAGCTGTGGTATTCTACCTGTTTCTGGGGTAGCAGCTCTGTGTGATACTGTGATGTCTCGGTCTGCCCCTGCTTGGAGGTGGAGAAGCAGGCTTGTGCGTAGACTCTGGCTGCAGCGGAGGCACCACTTTTTGTTTCTGGGGCTGTGACTTCCAAGGCCATCCAGTGCTTATTTCTGAGGGTCCCACCAGACTGGGCTGTGCTTCTGCCCCGTTTAACTCCCAAACAGAACCTCCATCCTCTCCCCCTCCTCCCCTCTGTGTTTTGCAGTCGCTGCCGCAGCAGAAGCTGCTGACCTGGCTCAGTGTGCTAGAATGCGTGGAGGTCTTTGCAGAGATGGGGACAGCCAGGGTGTGGGGGGAGATGGGCCGGTGGACCATCATTGTCCTCATCCAGCTGGCTAAGTAAGTGCCGCGAGCGGAGGGGAAGGGGCAGTGTGCGCTCGGAAAGGGGATCTGGAGGGCACTCGGCAGTACCCCAGGAAAAAGCCTAAGCAGGACTGAGCTGCTAGTCCCAGAGGCTGGGGGAATTTGGAGCCCCGCGGTGTGCTGAATACTGTGCCACAGAAGGGGACGCTTACCCCTCTCGCCTTGCCAGTTGCCCTGAGCAGACCTGAGGTTTTCCCTCTTCTGTGGAAGCCACCTTTCCAGTGCAACAGGAACCCAGCTCCGTAGCCTGGTATTGAAAGCTTCCATGTGTCTGCTCACAGAGCCATCCTTCGTCTTCTGCTCCTGCTGTGGTACAAAGCTGGCATCCAGACATCTCCTCCCATTGTGCCGCTGAACAGGGAGCAGCAGCAGCCTCTCCACCCCCAAGGTGAGCCCACGGTGCTGTCATCGTTGGCTTGCCACCTTGCTGGGCTACATGTCTTGTCCTGTTAGGAATCACTCATCAGAGCAGTGGCTTGGGCAGCACAGGGAACTGTAAGGCTTCAGTACACGAAGCTGAGCTGTGTTGAACTTCCCACCCTCTGCAGAGCACGAGTTAGCTTAGTGGCAGGATTGTCCTATGGTCTGGAAGGAGGGGGTGGAGGAGTCTAAGCCTGGAACCGTTGGCTGAACTGTGAGTCAAGCTGCGTGTCCCCTGGTGTGACAGTGAGCAAAGAGATCCTAGGCCTGAGCAATGCCAGGCAGATTTACCTTTTCACCCTCTGCTTAGTGTTAGCCCCTTCAGGATGGTCTGGTTTGCACTAGATCAAACTTTCAGTCTGGTCTTCCTGATGGGAGTGTAGGGAAGGGCGCTGCCAGCCCGTGTGAGGCGTGTTGCTTTGGAGCCTGACCCCTGTGGCTGTTTTCTCCTGCAGACATGGAAGACAACTCCTCAGGGAAAGATCAGACCTATGTTGGCAGGCGTTCCAGCCGTGTTGTGCGCTCTCTCCAGAGCAGTAAGTAGCTGAGCCTGTTTGTCTGAGCTGTTTCTGCTCTGTGCCCTTTATGTATGACCTGGTTGTGGGCAGTAAAGAGCAGAACCTTGTGTTGGGGCATATCTTGCCAGTCACTGGGTGCTGTGGGTGCCGGGGTAGCATGAGGATCCAGGCACGTGCTGCAAGGCTAGCACTTAAATTTTATTTTTCCCAAGTGAGCTGTGTGACAGAGGCAACCCTTCAGCGTGGTTATGCTTTGAGGAGCACAGACCTTACAAGGACCGCTCCCTGCTCTGTCCCGTCCGGAGGCAAGCCCTGAGGGTGCTAGTCAGCCACAGCAGTTGCTGTGTGAGCAGCTCTTCAAGCTTTCCCGTTTCACACCTTCACGCTGCAGAAAGCAGCAGTGGGGGGTGGTGCCGGGAAGCGTGGTAGGAAGGTTTTATTTGTGTTAGTGACCTAATCTGCTTGTTTCAGCCCCATCCCTGCAGTCCCGGCACTGGGGGTCTCCCCAGCAGAGGGAGGAGTCACAGAGCCGAAGAGCAGAGGAGATGAACCAGCCTCCCACCCCTCTGGGTCTCCAAGAAACCATCGCAGAATCCCTCTACATTACCCGCCCTCTGCTCCACCGTATCCTGCCCTGGCTGCGTGTGCACTCACACCACAGCCCGGGTGCCGGCAGAGGGTGCTGCGGGCTCGGCCCTGTTGCAGGGCAGTGCCATGCCAGGCTTCTCTCTCCCTGCTGCTGCTCTGCTTAGGCAGGGGCCTCTGGACTCCTCTCTTCTCTTACGCCTTGAGAGCTCGCCTCAGCCACTGGAGTTGTGGACGCAAGTCCTCCAGTCCCTTCCCTGGGCCCTCCCCCGCCCCCAGCACTTACTTAGAGTGTGTTCTCCTGCACTCGGCAGAGCTTTGCTGGTACCCAGGGGATCGCTTGTCTGCGTGCCTCTTGTTAGCCATCTCTGGTTCTTTCTGTTCCTTGACTGTGTGTTCCTAGTATTGAGTTTAGGAGTGTGGGGCCAGAGATCATGGAAACCCTGGCTCCTCTCAGCAGTCCTGGACATCTCGAGGTCAGTCTGAGGAAGAGTCTTTGCGGGTGCTTGAGGTTGGTGGTGGCTAAGTGTCACACTTCCCCCTGTTCCCCAAACCTGGGCAGGCCCCACCGAGAGAAATACGCACGGGGGATGGTCTTTAGCTGGGAGATTGACACATTTAGGCATCTTCTGCAACACTTACAGTGCTCTCTGTTCTGAGCTGGTGCAGCCCACCCTGCGAGGAGCTGAGAACGGAGGGCATTTAGAAATGCGCTTTCTTTTCCCTGCTGGCTGCTGTTGCCGTGAGTTACCTCTCTGTCCTTCTTCCAGTCTGAGCTTGCTGAGTGATCTGAAAGACCTGAACAGGCGAGAACGAGCAGAGCTGAGGCGACGAACCATCCTACTGCTGTACTACCTGCTGAGATCTCCTTTCTATGACCGATATTCAGAGTAAGGGGCCCCTGCTGGGCTTTTGCTGAAAAATTCCCTTTTAACAGAAATAGCGTCAGGGAACTGGGTGAGTAGATCTGAAGAGGTCTGGGTGCCTGTGACCAGGTTAATCTGAGCACTTGTGTAACAGCTGCCGTTGCTGTTCTTGCATTCGACAGCTGGGACGGGAGGTGTCCCGCTGGACTCGTTCATACTCTCTCCCTTCCTAGGGGCAGGATCCTCCTCCTCCTGCGCTTGTTGGCTGATTACGTGCCTGGAATTGGCTTTGTCACACGTAAGTGGGCCCCACTGCCATATCTCTGTTTGGTGGAGAAAAATCAGGGGAGTTGGGCAGAATGTTTCTCAATTGGTTTCCAACCTGAGGAAGGAGTTGGGATGTCCCTAGAATGGTTAGCACCAGTTCACACTGTGGTGATGCCTGTTTTAAACTGGGACAAGAAAGCATGAATTGCTTCTTGGCTCAACCAGAGTGGTAAACCTCTATGTGCCCTCCCCGGCTGCAGAGCTCAGTCTCTGCCACCTAGACCTGTTCTCCTGGGCTCCCTTTCTGCACCTCAGCTGGTGCACCAGAGCCCTGCTTTGCAGCCCTGTTTCTGAACTCTTTTCCTTGATCCCCAGTCTGCAGTGCAGACATGAGGGGTAAACAGGTGCCTAGAGGTATTGACCCAGGCAGGAACCGATGGTAAATCAAAGGGCTGAACCAGGTCTGTCTTCTTCACCGGAGGAGCCCTTTATTATGGGCCAGAATTCCACCTCCCCCTCTTCCCTGCTGATGTGAAGCCTTTTTGTGGAGTGATTCGTGGCAGTGATGTGGCATTAGATCAGCCTGGCATCATGGGATTGTCCTTTCTTTGGGGAGGTCACAAAGCTGGCTAGCTCAGGAGCCACTTCCTCCAGTTAGTAATTTCAGAGAGGCTTTGGAGTCTGCATTAAGCCATGTGCTACATAAGCATTTTCACTCCACAGCAGTTGCTTCTGTGTCTGCACCTGCTTGTTATTGCTGAGTTGTCTTCCCTGTGCCACAGCAGTGTCCTCCTGACTCGCTGCATGCGGGTTTTCCCCTTGCACATTGTAGATGCCCTTTCCCACTGGAGCTTGGATATGTCAGCTCTGAGGGAGTGGTGTCCCACACCATGGCCATGCTGACCATGTTTCACACCCTGCTTGGTCCTGCTCTAATCTCTGGCACCACATCCCAAAGTTGTCTCCCATCTTGGCAGAAGTAACTGTTCTATTCTCGGGAACATCAGAGTTGTATAACTGGAGATTTGGGATTGGTCGGTATCAGAATGAGAAGGGGGGATATACCCTGTATACATACAGCTTCAAATTCTTGCATTTCTATGTGCATGATCCCTCTGTTCTCTTGTTTCAGGGCCGCTGATGGATTACTTGCCTGCTTGGCAGAAAATCTATTTCTATAACTGGGGCTGATGAGAAGATGATGATTATTCTCTGCTAAGATCATGGCTGGACATCTCTAAGGAGGGCACACAGGCTGGGGGAGGGATGTTGATAATGTCTAATTCTCAGTTAAACCATCAATGAGAAGCTCCTGTTCTGCAGGCTGGGGAGGGGGTTGTATGTAACTTTTTTAACAGATCTAGCTGTGAATGATGGACACTACACACGTGGAGAGACCCTGGCCACCTCTTTCTCTGGACTGTTTTGTGGCTGCAGTGATGGTGATGGGACAACCTCTTTTTTTAAGCACTTGATTTTTCTCCTTTTGTACAGCTGCACTATAGTAAAGCCAGGCAGCGTAGTGGTTTTTGGAGACCATTGTCTCCTACCTCATGGCACAGAGGTTGACCTGCAGTCTGCTTGTGTTGGCCATGCCTGGCCAATCTGCTTGGAGCAGGCTTGTCTGTCAAATAAACTGACTGAATGGAAAGAACTGAGCTAAAAGACCTCCCTCTTTGCATGGGCTCCCCTCGTATCTGGTTGCCAGCCAGTCTCTATATCAGAGCAGCTTTTGCAGTTGTCTACCCTGGGATATGCTGTCTCTTAGAAAGAGATTAATTCTGCAAATACTGCTGCGCCACCCGCAATAAAGGGCCCAGGAGAGGCTTGGACAGCCATGGCCATCTTTATATCTGCTGAGCTAACTGGGGGACAGTTGAGGCATCCATCTGCTCAGTGTGCGTCTGTGGTGGCTCCCTTGGCCAGGACGAAGGGGTAGCCAGCTGGTGGCACTGGTTTGCCTCAGAGGCAGCTACCAGCCCTGTGCAGAGCTTGGGAGCTGGAAACTGGTGCCTTGGCCTCAGGTGGATGACAGGAGCGTTCCTACCTTGATGGACTCTGGGGCTGCAGGGGTCACAGCCTTCTTGCCTCAGCACCTGAAATATGGGATGTAGCCCCAAGCACACCCCCCTAACAGGCCACAGCAGTTGGGGACCACAGGGCTTTGGCAGTGTGGGGGGTCTGTGTTGCCACCTCAGGTCACAGCAATGCCCTGTAACACAGCGTGGAAGAGCCATGAGGGAGAGACTGTGCTCTCTTCGTTTGGACTTTTAGCAGAGGAAGATACTGAAGACTGCAAAGTCTGGAAAGTTTGCGGGGGGGGTACTGAGATGAAGGGGTTTGCTTTTACAGGGGTTGAGAGGGAGGCAAAGGGTGGTGGTGAGGGACAGGGAAACAGACCTGGCATTATGGCTGCATGGGAGGGATGTGCAGCGGTGCAGGGAGGGCTGTGAGCAGCTGGCAGGACCAAGCAGCCTAGGACCAGAAGCTTACATACTGGGAAGGGGTAGGCAGCAGCGCCCGGGCAGGAGCCTGTCCCCTGCCCAACCCAGTTGGTGTCCCAGGGCTACTGGTGTGGCTCTTCTGTGACCTCGCTGTGGAGCTGGCATCAGTGCGCATCATGCGGTGCTGGCTCCTGCTGCTCACCTTGCTGCTGGGGGCTGCCCTCCCGCGGCCCTTGAGCCAGAGGTGATGGTGCTTCCCTCTTCCTCCTCCTCCTCCTCCTCACCCTGGTACCTGCAGAGGTGCTGCAGGGCTCCTGGCCCAGGTGTGGGCTGGCACTTGTGGCAACAAGCCCTCGAGACCTGGCCAGGCCAGGTGAAGACAAGCGGCACGTGGGAGCTCTTGGGCAAGCGCCATAGGGTCTCGGCTCACTCCTGCCCCTGGTTTTCTTCTGCAGGGCCAGCTCCTTTGTTCCCGAGGACTTCTCTGCTCCCCTGGAGCTTCCGCAGCAGCACTTTGGCCTGGTGGACGGTACAGTGCTCTCCTCACCCCTCTAAAACCCCTTTCCCTGAACTCACCTCTCCAGGTAGGCAGTTATCCCCGGTCCTGTGAGCAGCCCAGGGCTGAGCCCAGCCTCTCCACTCTACCTGCAGATTATGGCATCAAACCCAAGCAGCCTCGCTTCAGGACCTGGGCAGCCCGGGAGCGGCCAGCAGCACTGCGCAGAGCTGGCAAAAGCAAGCGCGATGAGCTTGATTTACTGGAGTACTACTACGATGCCCGCCTGTGAACCAGCGTGCCCCTGTGCCCACCACAGCCCGGTCTTGGGGAACCCCCCAGTGCCGCAGGACAGTGTAGGTATGGGGTGTGGGGACGGGGGGGGGGGTGGGTTAAGGGTAAGCGAGCCCTGCTTTGGGTGGGGACTGGAGCAGGTGACATCCAGAGGTTCCCTTCTGATCATCATATGATGATCTCTGGCCTCTAGGAATTGCAACCGGGACTCTCGGACCAAACCTGAGAAGCTCCAGCTCCTCTTGGGGGTCCCAAGGGAAAGAACCAGCCAGGGCCCAGACCCACTGTGGTGGGACACAAACAGCACAGCAGCCCTGCTCCATGAACCATCATATTTAATAGTTGTTGCCATCACAGCAGATCCAGCTGAAGCACAGAGACCGCTGGCTGCAGGGACCAGGAGAGCTCTTCTACCTCCCCAGTGCTTCGCACGGCTCCCTGCAGGCTTAGCCCTTCCCTGCCCCGCTTCTTCTGGCAGGCACCCAGTGCTGCAGAGGGGCTGAGCCCCACTGCTCTGGGGTGGCCCAGCTCTGCCACTGCCTCTGCCACCTGCAGCTGCGGGGGGAGAGGGGGAAAGGGGCAGAGAAAGGCTCCCCTCCCGAGGTGTAGTTACTGCAGGGAGGTATTGGGGGGATTTTTCTCTTTCCCTGGGGCACAGATACAAGAGGGTAGGGACAGGCACGGGGGGCAGAGGCAGGGGTGAGCTGTCTCAGCTCATCCTGGCCCCGGCTGAGGAGATACTGGGGCTCCCTCCATCATCCCTGCCCAGCAGCCTTGTCCCCAGCGCCTGGCAGGGAGGCAATGCCTGCCCAGGGCAAGCCCACCTCCTAGGCAGAAGCCAGCACGTGGGTCTCGTTTGCTGTAGCTGCTCTGTCTTCATACTGCGAGAGTCCGACTCTGCCACTGCGTTAAAAGTCACCCCAGAAGGATGTGACGGGAAGCTGGGCCATGGTCACAAGGAGGAGATGCTGTCACCCCAGCCTGCAGCGGGGAAGGGCCCAAGCACGCTGCTGCCCACCCCTCCGCCGCTCACAGGCAGGGCACCCAGCGGGTGCTTCTCCAATAGAATAAACTAAGAGTATTTGTACAATGAACACAATTTGTCCAGCCCTCCCCCCTCCCGTCCCCCCCCAGCCCGAGGAAGGGGAGTCATGAAAAGAGGCGGCGCTCCGTGCCCTGGGGAGCCCTGCCCCGGGCCCCCCCCTCCTCCTCCAGGCTCAAAGCAGCTCTTGTCCATGCACGACACGGGGAAGGGGCGAGACTGCAGCCCTGGCTGTGCAGGAGGTGCCTGTGCCAGCCCCTACTCCAGATAGATGTCCTCCGTGGGGCACGTGTACTCCACATACTCCTTGTAGAATTGCTGAAAAGCCCTCCTGCAACACAGCACCGGGCAAAGCTGAGCAGAGAGCCCCTCTTGCCCTTGCTCCCTACCCTGTGGCCAGTTTGACCCTCCCGGCCCGCCCCCCCCAGCCCCTTGCCTCTACTGCGTTAGCACCCAGAGCTGCCATCAGAGCCGCAGGGTCTCCATCCTGCTTCTGATCCCCTGCACAGCGCATGACTTTCAGCCATCTGCCTGCAAAGCCTTGCGCTGGGACTTGTTCCAGTGCTGTCAGGAATATGCTGCCCGTAGCCCCGTCAGCCCTGGCTCTCGCTCCAAGCCTCTCACTTGAGGGAAGAGGTGCCAGCCTGGGGCCAGGTCCAAGCCCCACACATATGGGGAGATGGCAGGATTCAGCCTGCCTGCCTCATTCCTCCTGCCCTTCGGGAGCGAGCGCCTTGTGCCCCGCTCAGCCAGGACTCACCCTACAGACTCCGCCAGCGGCTTCGTGGACTCCTCCGAGACAAAGACGTGACAGGCAAATCTGTGGTCAGCAGGGTGCTTGGTGATGAACCCAAAATATCTGAGGGCAGAGAGTGGGCAAGACTGGACCGGCAGACAAGCAGGCACAGGTACCTCAGCATCCCCACCCTTGAGCACAGGCGTTTGGGACCTGCACCCCCACAAAACCCAGTGACCGCCAGCTCCCACGGTCCATGCCCAGAGCTGGGATGTAACTGCCATCCAAAGGCTGCTCTTGCGTGAAACTGCAGGGCTGGGCTTACAGGGGAAGGGGAACCCTCAGGACCGGGGCGCTGGGAAGCCTCCCCTTCCCCTCCCGGCCCCAGGCATGCTGCCCTCAGCAGTAAGGCAGTGAAGCCTCTGTGCCAAGCCGCTGGCATTGAGAGCTGCCCCATGCTCCCCCACTACTTACTTGTTGTTCTTTGGATGGTATCCACAAAAGGAAATGTTCTTCAGCTGGAAAAAATGGCTACACTTGTTTACCTGGGGGAACAGAGAAAGGACCCATCAAAGCTTTCCTCCTCACCAGGCCTACAGGGCAGCTGGTATCTGACCCCTGGAAATCTGTGCTTGGACTAAGCAGTAAAATAAACTGGAGCCTGATCCTGGGCTGCTACCAGCAGCAGTTTCAGGATGGCCCCAAGCACCCGCACACAGGGTACGCTTCCAGGCAGCCCTGCTGGCTCCCATCCCGGCTGCCTCTAGCTCCAGCAGCTCCTGCAGAGTTTCCCTGGAGGCCCTGTGTTAGGCTGTATGCAGGCTAGAATCAGCGCTGCTGTTTGCCCAGCACACACAGCCCCTCTCCCTCACTAAAAAGGCTCTCAGAAATACCAGCAGATAGAAGGTGAATGGATAACTTTTAAGTCAGTCAGTCATTCAAGCCTGGGTGTTCAAAGGGTCCCAGCCAGAAACGAGAACTCATTTATACAAGTTTAAAGAGCAACCAAGTTGATGGCATCCTCTAGGTATAGGCAGGACTTGTAGAAACCCCAGCCCAGCTCCCTGCCACAGCATCCACAGCCATGAACTACTCCTACCCCCCCAGCTGTAGGGGAGGTTTCCCAACAGCTCGCTGCAAAGCCCTCGCTTGCCCCTGCCCAGCATCTCACCGTGCTTTGCTAGGCTACTTATGCAGAACGCTAATCAGCAGCCTGCCATAGCCAGCTAAAGAGATTACAGGGCAGATCTGGAGGACACCACTCAAAATAGTAGCAGAAAGGTTTAGAAGCAGCTGACAGATTACTGGCATGGCTCAGCTTGCAGCATCCCAGCACAGCAACGCGCCTGGCAGCTGCGAGGGCATCAGCCAGCTGTACGGATACGGCCCAAAGCTGGGAGCCCGTGGGGCACGAGGGACCCCGAGGTGGGCCTACGACCCCGCTGATGGTGTTTGTCACACCCTCAGACGTAGGGTGGAGACCCTCCATTTTCACACGCAAACATGACCTGTAGCACAGGGGGGGCACGAGCCGGGGAAGGGAGGAGATGAGCGGGGAGCGGGGCACTACCTTGCTGTGCTCCTTGGAGTCGTCGGCTTTCACGGCAATCTTGACCCCACGCACGCTGATCTCCAGGACGCAGCTGGAGGGTGGGTTAAAGTGCACAGTGAGGCGGCGCGTGGTGGCAATCTGGAGGGGGAGGAAGACCGAGAGACAAAGCTCTGACACTCGTGAGCAGTTATGGCGGTTCGTTCACCCTTTCCCTTCCCCACTGAGGCTCTGCCCTGCTCCCAGGAGCAGCAGGCGCTCCTGCTCCTGGGGATGGGGTGGGACACTACCTTCTGCATGGCCGCGCACAGCACGTCGTTGCCCTTGTGATAGGGAACCTGCACCGAGCCGAGGAACTTCACCCGAAACTGGTCCACCCAGTCACTGCTCTTGGCCAGAGCTAGAAGAGAGAGCACGCGGTGGGGATCGTCTCCGGTGACTGGGAACGTGGGCCGAGATCCACCTCCCCGCTCCGTATTCCCAGCCCTGCACGTTTCCCTGCCCAGGGAAGGCTTCCCGCAGCACCGGGTACCAGCTCCCAGCATCACACCAGAAGCTGCCGATCGCTCCCTGCCGGGTGCCCGGCTTGGTCCTCCCTCCATCCCCCTGCTCTGCTCAGGGGAGAGGAGGTGGACACAAGACGGAGGACATCAGCAGGCTGCGCGCAGAGGCTTGGTACCTGTTACGTGGTCTGGGTCCTTGGTGACTTCGATAGCGTAGTAGGCAGGAAAAATGCCCCGGTCGCCCGTCCGCATGTTGTAGGCCTCGTACCAATAATCTTCTGCCTGCACCTCCACCAGCAAAGGATCGTCCACCTCCAGCTCCAGCTCATCCGCGTGGCGAGGCACAAACCTGGGCAGGGAGGCACTAGCACCTGGCCGGCCAGCAGCGCTGGTGGCCTTCTCACCGGCTCACTGCTGGGGCAGGGGGTAACGCAAAACCCGCCGGCAGCGCCCTGGCGGGTGTAATTAGCCGTGGGGACCCGAGATGCTGAATAACGCATCTCAGCGGGTTTAGGCTCAAAAGGCGGCAGCAACCTGGCACCTAAGACAAGGGTATCCCTACGGCACCACCCATGCTTGTCCCCAGAGGTCCTGGCCGCCCTCGGAGGTCTTGCCCCTGCAGCAGCCTGGGCAGATGTCGTTCCCGGGCAGGACACGAGCTACGGGCAGTGGTTTGGTCCCCAGGGCTTCCCAAAAGCTGGAAACACTGGGGTTTGGGCTGGCTCCACCGTGGTGGGAGGGCAGCACGGGCTTCGCCCCATGAGAGGCTGGGGACACCGCTCAGACCTGCAATCTCACCTAAAGACAGCGCGGTGGGTCTGCTCCTGCTCCTCCCCGTTGATCATGCAGGAGAACAACCCGAAGGACTCGGCACCTGGGGACAAAGGCAGAGGGGGATATCTCAGGGTTGAGGGGTCAGCACCACAACCAAGGGATGGACATCAAGCCAACCAGGCTGCTGATGCTCCTGGGGAACGTCTCGACCGAGACAAAGCCATGCGGTGCCACATGGGAGAAGGGCACGGCTAGAGCTGCCACGCTGGGGCCCGGTGGTCCCCGCTGGGGCCACGACCTCCCTGTGCCACCCCACATGGCTGCGACAGCCGGTGTCACCAGCACCGTGGGACAAGCTGCACCGCAGGAAGCCCTGCCTGCCGGGGCATGCCACCCACCCTGGTGCTCCTCTGGGCTCAGGGAGGAGGGGGACACTCCAGGAGGGATGCTGTCCCCCTGCGAGACCACCCGACCTTCCCCTCAGCGCAGCCATACCTTGGGCTAGCCAAAAAAGCAGCCCTGAATCACCTCCGGCCACCCCCACCTGCAGGTCACAAGGCTTTTCCAAGCCCCCTCAAAGCCACCAGGGACGGAACCACAGGCTGCAGCAAGCAGAGCTGGGGCTGGCGGCTCTCCACCTCGCTGCGGGGGTCCCTGAGCGTGCCCTCAGCCTCGTACCAGGGACGGGCAGGCAGCCACCACCTCCCCCCTCCCCAGCACCCAGCACTCACTGGAGGAGCGCGCCCGGCCGCTCATGAAGACGTTGAGGAACTTCTTGGAGAAGTGGATGTCCGCCTCGGGGGTGGAGTCCTCGGAGAGGCAGACCGAGTCGCGCTTCAGGGCGTCCTCCTCGTACTCCTCGCCGATGGCCGACTCGTAGGGCGAGGAGACGCAGTTGTCGTAGACGGTGGCCGAGTCGCTCTCGTCGCTGTAGCCCGAGTAGCACTGCTTGAGGCTGACCAGCTCCAGCTGCATGTTCTCGTCCACCACCAGCGTGTACTTGACCGAGTCGTAGGAGAGGGCGCTGGTGTCCGAACTCACCGAGGCTCTCTGAAGGTTGTGCCCTGGCCGGGAACCACCGCTCCCGCCACCGCAGGAGGCCCTGGGCAGGTTCGTCTTGTCGGGGGAGGACATGTAGTCCAGCACCTCGTCCTCCTCACTGATGGAGGGGTTGGTTTTCCCTGCCAGGGCCGAATAGCCAGAGGTGTCGATGTCGGAGCTGATGGACATGCGGTTCTCACTGGACTGAGACAGGAATGGCTTGTCGGTCTCCAGGGGGTCCGAGTTCTTCTGGACAGGCGTCAGGTAGATCTCCTCTGTGGCCTCCAGCCTCACGTCTGTCTGGTAGCGGATGCGGTCCCGGTGGGCCTCGGGGCCCCTCGTCGTCACCACCACCACGCTGGCGCCGTGCGGTGGGGGTCGGCTGGTGGCCTGGTGCTTCTCGGGTGGCCGGGACGAGGCGACGCAGGCGGGTGCCATCTGGGTGGCCGCCGTGCGCCGGCACGGGCTCTCTGTGGATGTGCCCCGGTCTTTGGTGGAGGTTGTGCTGTTTTGGTGATTGACCTCATCACTCAGGCAAACGTGGTCGTGGGGAGGGGTCTGCTCACCTGGAGAGGGAGGAGAGCAGCGTTGACAACCCCGCAGAGGGGGATGCTCCCAGGTGGGGAAGGTGGCCGGGGATGCCACCAGACTCAAGCTGGACATGCCTCGCATCCGTCTGGGAACGCTTTCCCCGACCTCCTGCTCCGGCACCACTTGCCCCAGGCTCCGGGCAGGGGATTTACTCCTGAGAGCCACGAAAGGGTGCAAGGAGCTGCTCCTGGCCAACAGCCTGAGAACTCACCCGTTTTCAGAGGGGACGATGACCGGGACACCCGCTCCTGCCAACTGTGCTTTTTCCCCAGAGAGTTGTTATTCAGAGTGTCCTGAGGAGAACAACAAAGCCGCCTTGTAGCCCAAACCGTAAACAGCGCGTGGCGCAGCAGCACCCATCCTTCCCCGGGTCTGCAGCGCCCCGCTCGGTTCCCCCCTCACCTGGGCACGCGGTGCTCAGGGGACCCCCCCAGTGCCAGCCCCACGTCTCGCCACGCCGCTGCTGTGAGATCTGGTGCGGCGGCCGAAGCAACGTGGGCAAAGAGCCAGCCCGGAGGCAGACGGCCTGGCCTGGAAGGATGTATTTGTCCACGCCAGGAAGACTCGGACGCAGGATGGTCCCAAACCAAAAATTCAAGAGCTGAGCCTGCCTGGAGCCCGCCTAGGCTGGGCGGGCATGCTTTGCTCCCATGCCGCTGGCCCTGCCCACCTTCAGACCACCCGAGGTTATTAAATGGGGGAATTCCCAAGGGCCAGGGGATGCGCTGCTGCCCAGCTGGGAGCCAGCTACCGGACAGACTAACACCTGCTACTAGAGTCATCCGTTTTGGGTGTATATAAGGGTACACGTATACACACGTATAGGTATGGATACATATCTATACATGCACGTGCGCACACGCATGTATACATAGTTCACTAGCAGACGTCAATCCTGATCAGCTGGAGAGAGAGGCAGGGTCGGGCTGCTTGTGCTCAGGTGAGTTTCTGTGGGCGCCGTGCCCTGCCCGCCTTGCCCTGGGAGGCCAGCCGTGCGTGTGCACATGCGTGTGTGCGCACATGCATGTGTGCGCAGGGGAACGCATGCTCAGCATCGCTGTGAGACCCCGGACTGAAGGCCACCAGGTTCCCTGTAACGAGGACTCTCCTGCAGAAGGGGGACAAGTCCTCCCTGCCCACCTCAGCAGGGCACGACATCCCACCTGCTGCAGCCCCAACCCTGGTCCCCATCCTCTCCTCCAGCCCCTCCTGCGGGGCACCGGCTGTTTCTCCCCCAGCTGCAGCAGCGACATTTTCCACACCATTAGTTTTTGCTCAAGCACTAAGCCCCGCTGGGACTCCCCGGATTTTCTCACGGCCTTATCGCCAGCCTACAGCTATTACCAGCAGCGCAGGGGCTGCCCCACCTTTGCTTCGCTTCCTCACCGACACGAAGCAAGCCTTTGCCCTGAAAGTCCACCGAGTCGCACGCTGCTGAACCGCGGCCGCCAGATCCCTGCCTCCGCGCGGGGAGGGGAGAGACCCCCGCCACGGGGCTTCGGTGACCTGCCGGCACAGCCTCCGCGAGCCCCTCCCGTGCCAAGGCAAATAACAGCGCGTCCTCGCTTGCCTTTCCCAGGGACACGACGGGCCGGGACGCGGGCCAGGGGAGCTGCCGCAGCGACGGCCTCTGCGTGCAGAGTGCCACGGGGCCAGCACGCGAGCCAGACTGGCTGCCTGGACTGGGACGGGAGGCAGCAACCCAGCAAGCAGAACCCACCCATCCTGCAGGACCAGGGCGCTCTGGGGTCTGCAATGCCCAGCCAGGGTGGAGGGGCATTCGCAAGGTCTTAGAGGATGAACTTAGCCAGTCCCAGCAGCTGTTTCTTCCCAGCCTGGGAAGCTGGGAATGTTCGTCTCGCTGTCTCCAGACCACCTGCCTGGGATGATGATCACAGAGAGCCCAGCAGCAACCGAGACCTCACCAAGCCAGCTCCTGGCCCCGCAAGAAGTAGCTGGAGCAGAGGGTGGGACGGTGCCCTGCCCACGCACACCCTGCCCAGCACGAGGAGGCCGCAGGCACGGGAGGGGTCCTCAATTTGGGCCATACCCATGGCTCCCACTGCAGCCCCACAGGCTCCAACAGCCCCCTTGTGAGGGGACCATCAGCTCCCCCTCCCCGGCCCATAGTCTATGCAACATCCCCCCCCCCAATCCCTCTCCACAAGCCTGCTGCCACCTCAAGACATTGGTTGGGACCAGCTGCCTGGGAGGGGAGCCCTGCTGTCCCCTCTCCCCCCAGCTGGATGTGGCTGCCATGTGCCACTTGCTCCTCGGGGTCCCCGCACAGGGTGGGACAAGGCTGCCACTGTCCCCTTGTCCATTATGCTCATCGGGGCTCCCCCCCCCCCCCCCTCCCCAGCCCTGCTGCCTTTGTCCCTGGTGCCAGCTGCCCCGCGGGCACCCACCCTGGCTCTGTGCCTTCCTCCTCCTCCTCCTCCTCCCACCCATGGCCTCAGGCAGAGAGCTGGCATCAGCTGCTGGTGCTGGGCTGGTGACACCCAGCCCCGACTACTCCCCATCTGTCACCCACGGGGACACCTGCCTCTCGTTTCATGCTCCTCGGCTGAACGTCACCGCGACGAAAATCCTCCTACTTGGCAGAAGGCACGGCTGAACGCAGGAGGGTGGCAAAAATAGCCTCTGCGCATCGCGCATCTTGCATGGGTTTGTGAAATTTACGGGAGAGATGGGGCAAAGGGACTCCAGCTGCCGCTCAGAGGTGCTCGGTGGCACCAAAACGCCACCTATTCGGGGGACGACGGCAACCCCATGGCTGCGTGGGGCGGGCTGTCTTAGGGAAAAACCATCCAAAACCTCGTACAAAATTTGAGCACCAGCAAGACAACAGAACCCCCTCGTCCTCCCGGCCACCATTTTGGGTGTTGCCGTTCTGCCTCTCAAATTTTGCACGGGGCGCCGACATTAATACTTCTTCTGCCGGGCGCCGCTGCTCAGGAGCGGAGGCGGCCGAGTCCCTGCCGCCAAGCACGGGGCACTCGGTGTCACCGTCCTGCCCCGGCGCTGGTGCTGCCCGGACCTGGGGCAGCTGGACCCCAGCCAGCTGTTGGCCAGCGGTGCCAGGCTCGGGCTTGCCAGCCCCGTGGCTTGGTGGCTCCGTCCC
>NW_010973132.1:2863533-2864106 GCF_000737465.1 Haliaeetus leucocephalus | reverse complement strand
CCCCCCCCCCATCCACCCCCACCGAGCGCAGTGCCCGGGCAGGGGGGGTACGGCCTGGGGGGGGCCCGGCAGGGACCGAGCACGTCCCTGGGTGTCCCCTGGACCCGCAGAGACCCCCGGGGGCGGCCGGCCCGCAGAGCATCGCTCCATCCCTTCAACCCTCCGAGACAAAAAACCCCGGCGGTGGGAGCATCCCTCCACCTCCTCCTCCTCCTCCTCCCCCCCCCGTCCCGGCCTCACCTGGCTGCGAGGCACCTGCGGGAAGAGGTTGAGAGTTGTGGGTCTTTTCGGCCTGTAGACATCCGTGGTCCCGGCCGGGGGGTCTTTCTGCAGCGGTTCGGGGGCCGTCTGCTCCTCGGCCGGCGCGTCCCCCGCCGCGTCGATGAGGTCGAGCTGGAGCATCTCCGCCTGCAGCCGGCTGGCCTCCCCGCCGCCCGCCGCCCGGGCCCCGCCGCCCGGCCGGCTCACATGGCCCTGCCGGGATTAGCGGCCGCGATCAGGCCACCGGGAGGGAGGGACAGACGGACGGAGGGAGGGAAAGAGGGAGGGCCGGCAGGCGCCGGGGCTCCCGCC
>NW_010973132.1:2855266-2863285 GCF_000737465.1 Haliaeetus leucocephalus | reverse complement strand
GCGCACAGGCAGGCTTCGTCTGACGTGACAAGGAGGGGGTTTTTTACGGTGAGAACAACCATTCAGCAGAACTGCCTCCCCCAGGGACACGGTAGAGTCCCCATCGCTGGGGGTTTTCAAGATGCAACTGGACAGGGTGCTGGATAATCCCATCTAGGGTCCCTTTCCCACAAAAGGTCAGGCCAGGGGATCTTCTGAGGTCCCTTCCAGCCCAGGCTGCCCTATGATTCTTCCTCCCGAGGCGGACCATGCCCTTTCTGGGTTCCTGTCCTGGTAACTGGGACTCCTACAAGCACACAATCATCTCGGTTGGAGGTTTGGTCCGAGCCCCGCCTGGTCACTTGGGGCCTCACCCATCACACCCAAATATCCTCACGGATGGGGAACCCGGCGCCGTGTTGGGTGCTGCACTACTGCTACTTTTTCTCTTTATGGGGCTGAAATTTTCACCGCACACCTCCGAGAGGAGTCAGGCTCCTTCTCCCCCGTAACACCCATTAGGCAGCTGGGGACAGCAGCTACATCCCCCTTGGCCTCCTCACCTTGAACAAGCCTTTTCTCATACACCCTGCATTTGCACATATCGGGACCTGAAGCCATGCAGAAGGGACGCCCAACAAGCCAGTAGCCCAGCACTAGCTCTCCAGTCACTTGCGGGTGGTGGCTGCACTCTGGCTGGGGACAGCCCCCCTCTTTCCCCTTGCACCCTTCACCCTTGAAGCAGGGTGGCCACCATGGCCCGTGAGGGCTGCGAGGACCTGATGCCCCATCGCTGAGCCACCGCACTCCTCGTGGCTGTGTTGCTGGGCAAAGAGGCACCGATGTCCCCCCACGGCTGCAGGTGTTTAAAGGTCAGCGCTTTCCTTCCCAAGCCACCCTCCTTGCCGTAACCGAAGCTTGCACATGCGCAGGTTGCTGCAGCCAGCAATAAAGGCTGCAACTTGGCATTAGCGAGTTGAATTCCCTGTGTTATCAGCTGTTTGTGGTGACGGGAAAGCTCATCGGCGGGCAGAGGTGGAAAAGGGCATTTTTTTGCAGCTGATGCTATCCATGACTCCGGCTGCATGAAGGATGCCCCTTGAGCTGTGGGAGAAGAAACAACCCCTGCTGTGGGGGCCCAGCTCTGGCAGCCCCCCCAAGAGCTCTCGCTGCTACCAGCTCCTAAACTGTCCAACTAAAGCCAGCACAGACAGGGCTCTGCCTGCTGCAGGCACAGTACGAACCCTCTCACGGGGGCCATTTCACCCCAGGTGAGCACCTGGAGGAGCACTGCCACCCAAACTCATCCTCTTGAGGCTTTAAACATTTAACTCCCTTGTTTTTAACATTAGCCTTCTTACAACAAGTTCTGTGTTTCTGTGGCACCGGATTTTAACAAGGAAATTGAGGTACAGGAACAGCACTGGGGGGAAATGCCAGCTAAATAGATGATACCTAGCCAAGGTAGGTGTATTTGTCTCAGCTGGTGACGTTCAACCTAGACTGCTAATGGTGCTGCCTCAGTAATCCTGTAGCTGTAGCAATCACTCAGAAAACTCACAGAGAAGGAAAAGTCCCAGAAGGATGCAGAAAAGCAAAACAGTACCTGTTCTGAAGAAAAGCACGCCCTAGGAGGGATGCACCAGTCCAGGTTCAATAGCTAGGAGGAAACTACGGCCGCTGCAGGTACTTATTAATGGCCTGTAGAGGGTCCATACCCTCTATGGTCGAGAAGGCAGAGGGCTCTTCCCTGCTCCCCCACCCTGGCAGCCTTCCCTGTCAAGCAGGGAAGCTAGGAAAAGCATTTTATGAGCGTGGGGAAGCAAGGGGGACTTGCCGAGTAGAGGCGACAGCTGTGTCCCCTCTCCCTACCACCCAGCTGCGACTGCTTTGCTCCTGTCTTCAAAGCGCCAGGAGAAGCCTCTCTGCTCCCAGCCTGGTGCAGCCGCAGCTGGCGACGGATCAGAGGCAGCTTCGTGGGACAGCCTTTGAAAAGCCGCCTGGAGTAAGCAGCCACCTTGCTGCTGCATCCTTTGCTCCCAGCCCATGCAGCCGGCTCCCCGCCGGTCTCCAGATCAGCAGGTTGGCCGGCTCATTGCAGCTGCTTCTCCCTTTGCAGTGGGTCCCGCTGGCTTTCTGGGGGTGGCTGCTGCCAGCAGCACACTGGATCAGTGACAGTACAGTGAACATCAAGAGGAAGCCTGGCATTTCCAACAGTCTTATTATGCTGGAAAAACAAAGTGGTTTGGTTTTTTTTCTCCACATATCTGTACCTTCATGGCTGGTTCAGGCCTTTTCATGCAGACCACGAAGGCTCAGCACAGCCCTATATCGGCTCTTTTCCTTTGGGCACTCATTCTTGTGCTCTCAGGTATTTCCAAGAAGGGTATTTCTTTTTTTTTTTTTTCTTTTTTCCATTCTTGCATTAACCATTTTCCGCAGCTCCTGGAATACAGATAAGGCACCGAGCCTTTATTAACCACAGCCTGGCTGTTTGCGGGGATCCATCTTGCTGAAACCAGGGATCGTCACCCTGGATTTCCAAGCCACTAAACCGAGACCAAACCCGAAGCAAAGGCCTGGTGCTTCTGTTGCAACTGTCCCTCTCAACGTGCCCGACCGCTGCCATTTGCGAGGCGGGGGTGGCATCCCTCGCCCCGGTGGCCCCCGCTCCTCCCCAGCTGGCCTCCTGCCCTGCCGTTCAACAGCCCTAAAGGCAGCTCTGCTCCTCCGCTGAGCCCTCTCCTCAGCCCACCCCCCACTTTGCTCCTGCTTTTCATTCACCTGGGACTTCTTGCTGAAATTAAGGGTTTTTTCAGCCGCGCTCGGGATTATTCCTCATTCTTAGTACATGGTCTCCCATCCATGAGGTGTGGTCCTCGTCGGTGGATAGTTCCCTCTTGCACAAACATCAGTCTACGCCTCCTTGCAGTTTCTGTGTGTCTAAGCCACTATTTCTGGAAAGCTGCTAAAATAGCCCACGATGAAGTCATCTTTGTTTTTCCAGGGCCAAAAAAAAAAACCCCAAACCCCACCTCTGTTTGGGTGTTGACCTCCGCACCGGCTGCCCGTTCCTGCCACGGGGTTTTGCTGCCGAGCGGCTCTGCCTGGACCCCCTGCCTTGCCAAGGTCACCAGCCGTCCCTATCTGCCAGCCGCTTTCCCAGCCCTCCGGCAGGGTTTGTCCCCTCGCTCCTTCCCGGTGCTTTCCTGCTCACCGCTGGTTTACTGTGCCTGCCCATCTCTCCGGAGACTCGCTGCTGGGTTGGGAAGCTCGGAGCGGCTGGATGTCCCCAGCCCCATGGCTGACCGTGCTCTCCAGAGCAAACGTCTCCGTGTTTCCCCCTTCCCCATCGCTCTCTGCTCCGGTGTAATCCGGTGACCCGGCAGCTCACTCCCACCTCGCATCCCTCTGTCCATCACCGGGCTTTTGCCAGCCGCGGGGGCGATCGGGGCCAACCGTCCATCTTGCGTACGTCGTGCGCTCTGCGGCACCGGCACTGGGAGTTCGTCACGGGCAGGGCGTCAGCATGGGCCCCCCCCGGCCCCGGCGTCGGAGTGACTTGCCAAGCCAGCCATCCCCACGTGATGCAATTAGCTGGCTGATGCCGGCCGCGGGTCATTACTGATTTGCTGGCCCCCGCCGCCGCACGCAGACCCGGCCAAGCCGCTCCCTCTGGGCCTGGCTGCTTCCATCAGGCTGATCCTGCAACCCCGCCGCCTCAAGCTCGCTCCGGATGACGATCGGGTCACGAAGCTCCCTGGCTTTCTCGCCTTCGATGTTTGGGACTGAAAAGCCCCTCTCACTGCCGTTGCCGTCACTGCTTTGGGTTCTGCTCCTCGGGCAATCCTTCATGTCCCGTATAAACCATTAGGACATATTTTTAGCAGGCATTTTTTCTAAGCACGGTAGTCTTCTTCCTTTGCTGTGTTTATGAATAGCTCATTGCTTCCCAGGGGCAGTGTCGCATTCCCCTTCCACTCCAGCAGACTCGTAGTGCACCCGGGCATTTGGGCAGAGCGGCTCTGAGCCATCCCCAGGGAAGGCGTGGGGCTGGCTGCTGGAGCTCAAGCAAACCCTCTACCGAGGGTCAGGTCTCTGCATCGCAGCACAGGGATGCAGAAACCCCTCAGTAAACTGTTTTAAATGGGCGAAACAGTCTATTTTTCCTCACCCTCAAGGAAGGGCTGCAGCAGTTGAGCTGCAAGTCCCCCCTCCTCCTTACCCTCCCTGCCAAACCTCAGCCAAGGGCTGGCAGTCCATAAAGAAAAAAGAAATCCTGGCCTAAGAGCCTGGTGGTGCCATCAGCAGCGCAGAACTGGGACAGCTAATGGGAAGCATCCAGCAATGCACCCGCAGCCCCTGCCTGCCTCACCTATTGCAGGCAGGAGGATCTTCCCGATGCCCTGCCCTTGCTGCGGCTCTGTCCTCGTGGGCATCCAGCATGAGGTTTGACTTTGGTTTTGCCTCCAGCGTTATCCCTCCTTCCTTCAGCGTACACAGCCCCCAAGCCCAGGCTCTCCTTCTCCTTCCCCGGCCATAACATCCTGGAGCAGGAGGAGGCTATGGCTGGAGCAGAGATGTGGAACAGCAGCCCCATCTCCGGGAGAAGCTGAATTTCTGCTGGGAAGATGCCAAATTAGACCAGGGAGCACAGCAGGACACCTTCACCTCCCAAGGATGAGGTCTGCCTGTACCCTCCTGCCTGTAACAAGGGATTTCCAACACCACAAATTCACTTTCTAGTTTTAAATCTGTAACAAATTGTTCTGCCTTTCCCCTCCTTGCTGGGTCTTTATCAGTTTTGCGGAGGAAATAGTTCTCCTGGGGGACAAAATGATTCTCAAACCATTTGGTTGCTACTCCAGCATTTGCATCCCTCTAGTGTGAAACACATTGGCAAAATGCAGAATCCCTGCATATTTCCAAATCCAATGTAATTCTCAGTTTACTTCCACGTTTCTGCCCCCATGGCCTTCTTGGGCAGTTCAAATAGTGGTGTGAACCCTGTCGGGGTCTGCACAGGGTGCTTAAGGTGGATGGGAGACCTGCCTGCATCTGCATAGACTTCACATCTCCCATTTTTATTTCGCCTGCTGGGGTCAGAGCCACCTCCTCCCTTCCTGTTTCACCAGCCTCCAGGTCTCCAGCCTCCTAAAATTCCTGAGAGGCAGCTAGCAAGTCGGAAGGAATGCCTCGGGTGAGCAGAGCAGAGCTCTCACCATGCCAGCCCAGCCGCAGCTCCAAACCCAGGGATGCACGTGGGGGCAGGAGGCACAGCCCATGCAGGACCTTTGGAGCCACCTCGCACGTGGCCTTGCTTCCCGAGGATGCTCCTCAGATGCCAGAGGCTCTCTGGCTATCCCGCTCAAATGGGGGGGATGCCCCCCAGTCACACCCAAACCCTTAGGCTCATCCCTGAGGAACAAACTCAAATCCCTCCAGCACAGTGGGAACCAAAAGGCACTGGCATCTCAAAAGCATCTCAAAAGATGCTTTTTTGTCCCTTGGGTTTGGCTGGCTCAGAAAGGGTCTGTGCTGTGCCGTGGGGAGGAGAGGGCACTGCCGACCCGAGGGGATTGGCGTCGTGGCAATGGACGCCTTGAGGAAGCATCGCTAGCCTGGGGACCTGGTGGTCCTGCGTGGGACCTGATGGTCCCGCCAGCCCCACCGGTGCACGCTCTGCCCGTCCCCATCCCTGTCCCCATCCCCATCGCACTTACCCGGGTGGCCAGGCTCTCCTTGCAGTGCAGGCTGATTCCACACTCGTCAGTGATCTCGGAGAGGTCTTCATCCTCAAACTCCTCGAGGCTGATGTCGTGGGTGAGCCTGGAGGGAGTGGAGATGGTGCGATCACCCACTGCGCTGGCGGTGGGCAGGAGGGTGCAGGGCAGCTTGCTGCCTGCAGGCAGGGAGTAGCACTGCCTGCCCCGGGAGAGGCTCTCCTGGTCTTTACTGGGAAGAAAGACTGAGAAGGGGGCTCCTTCCAGAGGTGATGGGTCTGTCCCCACCAAATGGCTGGGCTTGGTATGGTGCGTGGCTGTGGGGAGGCAGGAGGAGTGTGCCCCAAACCAGCCCCTGCCTGACTGAAAGCAGCATGGACGTGCAGGTTGGGAGAGCGTGGGACAGACAGCACAGCCAGCCCTGTCCCAGGAGGTTCCATTCCCACCATCCCAGGGATGTGGGACCCCATCTGGGGTTGCCCAGGCTGGGCACAGACACCCAGCGGGGTGAAGGCTGGGGTTACAGGGAGGGGAAGAGCTGGGGGTCCTGGCAAGGCACAACTGGAGGATGGACCTGCTGGGACAGGTGACCACATCAAGACCCACAGACCTTGCAAGCACCGCAAACCTGCCGGCCATGGCACCACCAGCCCCTGAGCCATGGCTGGGAGGGATGTCCCAGCCCAGGTGCCTGCAGTAAGAGAGGGCAGTGATTTCCCTCTGCGCCAAAATCACTCCCCGGGGTGACTGCGGGCATCCTCACGACCATCGGCGCTGCCGAGCCTGCCTGCATGGCCTCAGGGGTCCCTTAGGGCTGTCAGACCCACAGGCTCATTATACCTCTTCAAAAAGTTTACAGAGATATCCTTTTAGTGGCTGGAAACCTGCTGACGAGCAGGCTTCTCATGTGCTTGCTCGCATCCCTGGGGGGACGGCGAGACGCTCCTGGCTTCTGTGCATTAAAACATTTCTCCGTGGTGGTACCGCAATGCTCCTCTCGCTTATTCATTACCACCGGGGTAAATAAAAGAGCCCAGCTTGAAATTCTTCTGCCAACCAACTCAGCCCCGAGTTTTGTCTGGAGCAGCCACGGGCACTGCTTCGCATGCCGCCATTTCCATTTGCTCCCAGCTCCTCGCGCTGGGACATGCTCCGGTGAAAGTACCACGCCGAGCTCATCGCCCCTCTCCAGCTTGGCCCTCACCAGCAGGGAAGGAAGGAGAAGGGTATTTTGTGACCTGCAGAGCTCCCACCCTCGCTTTAAGCATCACTTGCACACCTTGGGGCTCCCCCCACCCCCGGCAGTGGCACCAAGCCAGTTCCATGGAGGGGTAACACCTCCCTTGTCCCAGCCCCCAGAGAGGGGAAAGGAGCAGGAGAAGCCCATGGGGGAAGCAGCATCTCCCCTCCGTGTTTCCAAGGACCCCACGAGTAGTGGTCTTCTGCAATGGAGGTGGCCGGGAATGACTGTGCCCATGGGGGCAGCCCCCATGAGATACATCAGGGCAGAGGGGGACAGGGACACAGACGCCCCCCCCCCAACCCCCCACCTCACCCATCTGCTGCTGCTGCCTGCGGGAGGGAGAGAACGCAAAGCAGGAGGCTCATGACGAGCCTTCAAAGCACAAATCGATTTCTTCTCCGGTTACGCGGGTGGGATATCATCAGCCGCTAATGCTGGGGGGGCTCCACCCGCCATGGTGTGGGAGCGCGGTGGGGTCCCGGTGCGATGCACAGCGTTGTTGGCGAGGGGCTGGCAGGGGGTCCCCAGCTCTGCAGAAGCACCTGGGGTGGGTGCCAGTGCTCCCCACTCCGCGGTGGGGGCAGACAGCCCTGCCCGTGCTTTTGGGGATGGGGAGATGCTGCGCAAGTGTCCAGCACCGGCCCTGCCTGCAGATGCTGGTGCGTGGCAGGATGCGGCCGGTCGCCTTTGCCGCTCCGGCGCCCTGCTCAAGCTGGGAAAACTTTAGGCTCGACTGGGTGCCAAGTTTTTTCCTGTCCTGAGGCCATCACTCGCAGAGCCAGGGGCGAGGGGCTGCCCCTCGTGCCCCTGCAAGCCCCCCTCCCCGAGGCCCGGCCGGTCCCCTACCATTTCTCCCACTGATCTTCCAGCCAGCTCTCCTCCTCGGTGCTTGACTCCATTTTCAAGGGCGGCTGCATTGAGGAGGACCCCCCCTTCCCTGGGGGACACGCTCCCACCCCAAAAAAGACCCCCAGGCCCGGGGCGAGGAGGAGCGAGGGAGATGACGGCCGAGCCCCGGGCGCCCGCTGCCCCTCCGCCTGCCCCGTCGCAGTCTGTGGCTGCCGGCGCTGCGCC
>NW_010973132.1:2850846-2855256 GCF_000737465.1 Haliaeetus leucocephalus | reverse complement strand
AAAAAAAAAAAAAAAAAAAAATAACCTCCCCAGCTGAGCCAGTGCCAAGTCCCTGCACTCTGCCGGGGATGCTGACTGCCTCTGCCTGCCAGCCAGCCAGCCCGGCTCCTGGTCCTTCTCCAGCACCCACTCCCCAGCACCCGCAGCGGGCACAGAGGATCTGCTTACCCCGGCACGGACGCCCACGCCACCCAGCTTCCTCCTCCTCCTCCTCCTGCCCTTGCAGCATTGTTGGCCGAGCCAGGGATGAGGGGCTCTGCCCCTCTCTGCCCCGCCAGAACGACGGGATCCCTTCCTGCGGGAGACAGGAGCATTCGTCCGGCTTCTCGCCAGGTAGAGCGGGGCCACTCGCCGACGCAAAGGCTGGAGCGTTTCCAGCACAGCGGGACCAGCGTCGCAGCCGGCCGCATTCCCCGAGCGGAGGGAAGCAAGAGGAGTGCCTTCGCCAAGGGGCAAGCCCAGCTGGCGCAGAGCAGCGCCAGGAGCGCTGCCCCTTCCCCGTCTGCCCTCACCTAACCCCCAACCCCGCTCCCACCTCAGGCAGGGCCGTTCCTGAGCTTCCCCAACCTCTAACCCCTGTTAAAGGTCAGAGAAATCCCTGGTGAGCTGCTCTGCCAGCTCCCACCTCTCTTCTGCTGCCAAAGGAAACAGGGGCTGCCAGGTGTTGCTGACAAACCTTTGGCATCGCGGCCTCAGATAATCTGCCATCGCCCCCAAGCCTCTCGGACCTGCTTGCCGCCCACCAGCATGCCGCAGCCTCTGAGCTTCTCACCCCGTTGGGACCCGGCTTCAACCCTGGCCGGATTAAGGTGGGTGATGCTCGCAGGAGTCCAGCTCACCGGGTGGCCTGGAGCACCCTGCTGAACTAACCTGTTGCTGGCTCTCACCCCACTGGTGCCGTGCCACCGGCGAATGTCACTCGTGATCCTGTGTTCATTGTCTTTCAGCTCGCTGATAACGGTATCCAGGGCTCCATCTTCCCTATCAGCTCTGCCTGGAGGCACCTCGTCTGCTCGAAACCTCCTCGCTTAATGCAATGAATAAAGAAGTCTCTATCTTGGTATTACTCCTGCCCTTTTCTCCTCTCACATGGATGCTCCAGGACTTCGTAGGAGATACAAGGAAGGCTCTCTGTTTTCCCCCCACTCCCTGTGCTGGGAACACCCCTGCCTTTCTCTCTTGCTTCTCAAAGAGGCTAAAAATACCAGCAAAATGAAACAGCTCTGACTCCTCTCAGCTCCGTCACTGGCAGTAAAAGTCTGAGCAGGACCTACACGGGTATTTTGGCCAACTTCCCTTGCCAACAGCAGCCGCGGAGGCACGGGTGCCACCTGCGTGCTGCTGCAGGTGGGCACCACGGCGTCGCAGGTACACGGGAGGTTGCTCCCCGGCTGTGAGAGTGGGCAAACCCTGTGTCTGCAGAGGTCACAGGTGCTCTCCTGAAGGACATGCCAAGGGGCACCCGGAGGCTGGCAGCCCTGCAGAATGCACGAGAACTGATAAACTTGGGACACCCGGGAACTGCGAGTGAGGGAGCACACGTGGGTGCGTGAGCGGAGGCAGCCGTTACCCACCCGTAGCAGGAGCAGCTTCATCACAGTCCTAATAACAGCCTTATAATCAAGCCCAGCTGCTGCGCCTTCCTCAATTCCATCCCCTGCCAGGGAAAAGGGGACTTACAGCATCGCCTCCCCAGCCCGCTGCTGCTGCATGGGATTTCCCACGAGCAACATGGCACGACGGAGATGTGGGGCTCCAACAAGCCCACCTGCCTGGGCCGTACTCCGATATTCTGCTCCCAGGCAGCGCTGTGTGGAACTCCTGTAACCAGCATCAGTGGCGAAAATAGTACTATCCTACATTTGGCTGGTCCTGGGTTTTTTTCTTCCATCACAAGAGCCACAGAGACTTATTTGAAACGAGGAGAAGGCGCCTCTCTCTCTCTCTCCATCAGAAGAAGACAGCCCTTTTGTCTCCCTTCACAAGAAGACAGGTAGCCCCATTCCGACATCCAGCTCATTGCCTCCAAACAGGCTCTTCCAACAGCTCCAGATGGGCATGGCAGACACATAAACCAACCCATAGCGCTAGGACTGATTTTTGCCTCAGCCTGAAGCTGCTTCTTTGAACTTCCCGAGGAGATGGAGGGCTCCCCTTCCCCCGAGACCTCGTCCCATCCCAAGGCGCTGGCAACAGCACAAGAAAGGGCTGTGATTTCCCACGGGGCTCCCCGAGGATTGGGATAGTTCCCCCTCTCTCCTGACCAATGCAAATAACTCCCTAAGGGTTTCCTTCCGTAGGAGCCTTCCTGCCCCAGCAGCTAGTTGGATGCTCTTTGCTTTTATTAGAGAAACCAGAAGGCGATAGAAGGGATCGGTCGCTGAATCCCCCTCCCAGGTCCCAGCTACCTCAGAGCCGCACTCCTGGGGGCAGCGGGGCAGGCAGCATGGCGAGCGCTGCGAGGTCCTGCACCTGGCTGCACCCCAGTTGTGCCAGCCCTCCCTGTCCCTCTTATACTGGGCAGAGGGACCCCCAGCCCCAGAGAGCCCCTTACGGGAAAGCTTGGCCCGAAGCACTGGCAAAGCTTCTTGGCAGGGCAAGGAGCTGCAACAGGGTGTCCTGGAGAAAGATGCTAAGGAGCCCCAGTAGGGCACAGCCCCCACCACGAGGGTTTGGGAGGCGTAAGGACGAAGGGGAGGCTGGATGAGAAGAACTTTTTTATTGCTGTCTCCTAAAATGCTGCTGTTCTTGTTGTGGTGAGCAGCCACCTCTGGAGGTCCTCCTGGCTAAAGGAGGGCTCACCTCACCATCCTTCTCCTCCCACCTCTTCTCAGACAACGCCAAACCATCACCGGCAGCGAGGACCTGTGAAACCACCATCCCTGGCCTCTTCAGAGCTTCAGACCCCAGCCCATCGGGCCGCTTGCTGGCCAGGACCAAGTCCTCTCTGAATTCAAGCCAACCGATCACCTAACGCTTGTGCCGGCGTGTTACCACTCGGGGAGCTGGAAGGGCAGGCGAACGTACCAGAGGGCAAGAAAAGCTGAAACACCTCGTCGTGCGGGCAGCAAGCTGGGGCAGAGGACAGGGCTCACCCAGGACCACAGCTCGCAAACGTTTCGCAAGCGGGGGTCCCTCCTCGCACACCGTTCCCCATCATGACGTCGCCTTCGGTCTGCCAGAGCCTGCCCCAGGCTCGGGGATGTCACCGGCATCTCCTTCCACCTCAAGGCTCACCGCCGGAGCTCGACGCCTGAAGAACTCGTGCCCCTGCCTCGACTCCCCAGCTTTCCGCCCGGCTGCACGGCCTCCCCCACAGAGGTCGGTTCTTCCCCGGGGCAGGCTGCCAGCGTGCTGGGCTCCCTTTCCGAAGGTCTGAGGCACAGCAAAAAGCGGCACCTCGTTCTCCCTCCCGGGACATCGCTGTTTGCTGGGGAGCGGGAGGGTGCCCAGGGGACAGCCGCTGCATCCAGGACAGCCCTGGGTGGCAAGCTCGACCCTCTCACGGGCCCGGAGCTGCTCGGCAGCCAACCCTCCGGCCCCCGGCTCAGTGGCCAAGCCCTTTCTCCATGGTGGACATTTCCAGAGGCAGCATTTAATTGCTCGATTTGCAGGGTTTACCCAGCCATGTTGCAACAGCTCCCAGCAGCTCTCGCAGGCAGTGCTGCAATAGGAGGTGGCTGCCGAAGCCCCAGAGCCACCCGGCAAAGGGGCTCCAGAAGCAGAGGAGTCCTTCAGGGGTAAATTGCCAAAACATCACCATAGCTCGACAGCACCTGCCTGCTTCCTCGCAGGGACCCGCTGGCCCCCAAGCCTCAGGGGCTGGGGCCTGCCAGCGGTAGACACGAGCTTAGCCACGGCCCCCAGTACGGACCAGCCCCTCCTTTCCCTCTCCAAAATCTCACCGCGCAAAGCGGCCCGTACCGAATCCCCCCTTCTCAGCCTGCACCCCCGGGTGCCAGAGGCAAGCAGAGAGCAATGGCTGACGACGGCACGGCCGCCAGAAGCAGCGAGCCTCCCCCGGATGGCAAATGAGCGACGCCAGGCACCGCACCCACGGGCCACGGCAGAGCTCCCTTACCCACCCAGCGCATCCCTGGCCCAGAGGTGCCCTCGGGAGACATGGGAGGCTCCGAAGCCCTCGGAAGTCCCCGTGAGCAGCCTCCGTTGGGGTTTTGGAGGAGAGACAGCCCCCCGCATCCCAAATCGATGGGAGCGCTTCGGTATTGCCGAGAGGATCAATTCTGGCACTCTCCCACCGTCTCACTCGGGGTTCCCGTTTCACAGGGGTGGGAGGGAAGCGGGAGCACCTGGGATTTCTAGGAAAAGGCTAGAAAAAAGGCTTTCCTGGGGGCGGGGAAAGAGATGAAGCTTTTTTTTTGTAAGGAAAAGGCGTTTGAAGAGAAGACA
>NW_010973132.1:2841543-2850649 GCF_000737465.1 Haliaeetus leucocephalus | reverse complement strand
AGCTGCAGGACAGATGTGGCCACAGCTGGAGGCGACACCCCGCACCCCGTCCCCCGCCGCACCGCCCGGGCCCTGGGAAACGCCGACCCCGGCGGGGCAGATGTGCCCACAGCTGGACCGACACCCCCTACCCGCAGCTGGAGGCAGAGCTCCCCCCCGGGCAGATGTGCCGCAGGTGGTGGCAGCAGCCCCGGAGCCTGGGGTGGTTGTGGGGGCCCCCAGGCCCGCAGCCGGCTGGCAGAGGGGCTGGACGCACAGGGCCACTCGCAAGGAAGGGTCTCGTCCCCAGTGGGGACACGGCTGGAGGCAGCAGGAGCAGCAGCTAAAGCCAGGCTGTGCTTTCCCACCCATGGCAGCTTTGCAGCACCCGGCTGGCAACAGGTCTGGCAGCCTCAGCACAAAGCCTGCCCTTATTGAAGCTGGCCAGGGCTGCAAGCGCAGCAAGCGGAATTAAAAAAAGCAGCTTATACACACGTTCCCCAGACACAAGGGAGAAAAAACCCACATCTCCAGGTTGCAGGTCTCTCCCCAGAAGAGGCAGACCCACTCTTGCATCCGGCTATGTCCCAGGGAGCATCTGATCTTGGGTGAATGCTCTTTGCGGCTACCCTTCCCCACCAGCCCAAGCAGCAGGTTTCTCTCCCCCTCCTCTTCTCCCCACGCTTTGCAGGCTCTCTCAGAAAACCGTGCAGATTGTGCTGTGCACAGTAGACATCAGTCTTTTTAGGTCCCAAGGCCACTTCCGTACCTGAACAGAACTTTTCGTATTCCCTGCATGGCCACTGTGCTCCCAGTTACTGCCTGACGGTCCTGGACAGGGTGGGTGGCACTGCTTTAGCAGTTCAAACTTTAAAGATACAGCACATCCCATCCATATTTCTCAAACCATGGAGCTGACTGCCATTGAGGCGATGGTATTAGTTCTTGGCCCAGACCCAGGACGTCAGCTGTTCCTCCAGAGAAGAGCAAGCAGAGCCCTCCAAGGCACACAGCCCTGCTCTCTCCCAGGAGCCTTGGTCTCCTGCCAGACAAACTGGAAAGAGATGTTACTCCTGGGCCAGCATGGAAACAAGCACACCCCCACAGGGTCACCACGTGCAGGTACCCCCGGGGCAGCCTCCTGAGGGGGGCTGGGTGTCCCCCTCACAGTTTGGATGCACAGACCAAACTGTCTTACGTGCACGACTCAAAAGACTCAGCAGCATTCATTCAGGGACTGGGGGAGCTTTGACACAGCTCCATCTCAAAGCATGAACTCCATCTACCAAAACACGATCCCTCTGCAGCATGGCTGTCGTTTGCCCTCTGACCTGGGGCAGAAGGTAAGGCTGCCTCCTCTTCCTGCAGCCAGATCATCACCAGCACATCCCATCTTCTGCTGGGACACCAAGCACCAAGAGCTCCCCCCCAGTCTGGTCATCAGGCCTTTCATCCCAGCCCTGGCTCAGGCTGGCCTGGCAGAAGACCTATTTTGGCCTTTCTGGCTGTGCTACTGCCAGTCACATCTATCTCCTTATACGCACGGTAGAGCCCGTGGCCTCTGGGAGAGTGCATGTACATCTCCTGCAAAATAGAGATGACACTTCTGCCCTAGCCAGTGTCTCTGCACACAAGGCACCTGCTGTCTTTCTTGTCTCTTTCAAATTGTCCAATTGACCATCAGGTCCACTTCAGAACAACCGTTCTCAGCCTTAAGTTAAACCTGAGGAAAGGTCATGTGCTGAGAGAGGTTTTCCAGCTTCTCTCCCCCAGCTGAACCACCTGATCTCCCCCCAGATGCAGCTGTGATACCAGAGTAGCACTCTGCTCTCTTACCATAGCCATCCTGCTCACTGCTCCAGTGGCCAGAGCTCTGGCTCCTATCTCTTCATATCCACGCATTTTCTACTTTCAAACCTCTCAGCCAGCCCCTCCTGAAGATGCTCTAGCTCCTTTGTGCAGACAGAAGAGACATGGGGGAAGGGAATTTCCCCAACCACCAGCACATGGAGCAGGCCATCACTCTTCAAAACCTGCCTTTTGTGTCTCAAAGTTGCTGAACAACTTCGACTGCAAATTTTAAAAGCTCATAGATGCAAAATATTTTGTGTCTTGGCTTTGTTGGATTGTTTGTAATAATCGCTTAGCTGGTGTTTGGACTGGCACTGTCTGAACATACCCAACTGAGACTAAGGCTCTAGAACTGCTGTTCTGGATCAGCCCCATTGCCGAACCTGGATGAGAAACTGCATGGCTACTTGCACTTCCTAAAGTCTTGCTGGTTAATAAGAAAGTAACGTACCTCATGTAATTCTCCAAAGAGGGGGAAAAAAAAAGTTCCAGTAACTGGGTGTACACAGGAGCACCAAGGAGGATGGCATAATGCACAAGCAGAACTTTACACCAACTGCATCCTAGCTTGTTACTAGACTGCTAAGCCACAGTGTATTAGTATCAGCTCATGACTTAGCTGAAGAACTGCAAGAAAAAAGGCTCATTCACTGACAGGAGACCCACATTGAACTTCTTTGCCTAGTGCCCACCCTCTCAGTTGAAAGGAGCCTCCACACCACCCTGGGGAACATCCCAAAAGCCACTACTCTCACAGCATTAAAAGCCAACTGCTCCCTCTTCCCAAGCAAAGAGTTCACCCCTATGCCTGCTTCGGGGGTGCCTGTATCAGGTCAGATATTGCCCGCTAGCCCGGAGACACAGAAAACAGTCGTTATCCCAAGAAATGGAAATCCCCGAACCAGCACCCATGTCATGCTGCTTGCTTTATCTCAGCCTCCAGCAATCCTCTGCTCCTTCCTGAAACAAAGATGGTATCTTCACTAATGGTTATTGACAGCTTTTTCTTTCCCCATGACCCGGTCAAGCCTTTTTGAACTCATTAACAGGTTTCTTGCAGGAAGTTTTTCCCTTACCTTTGGCTGGCCCTGTGTTTCTGTGTGTCCTTCCCAGTTCTGCTACCCAAAATGCAGCTCTTCCAGGTGCCACCATCCACATCACAGGCGCTGACAGAAAGCTTGCAAATGTGATTTCCTCCTCACCCACAAAGCCTTTTAAGAAATCACTTAGGAAATTTTGCCTCGCCTCCCCTTGGTTCCTTACCCCCATGGATCCAGCCCCAGAAATGCCACTTACGAAACAAAATAATTTGGATGACAGCAAAGAGAGGGTTAAAGACATTTATATAAAAAAAAAAAAGTCATATTTACAGACCGCTGCGTAAGCATGAAACTCTCCAGATGACAGAAGTCACAATTTCTGTAACCTAAGTGTACAAAGTGCACGTCTTTCCCCTTTCTTCACTCTGCAGCAGAAGACAGGTCAGGGCAGGGGGGTCGGGTCTCTTTTTCTTTATACCTTCTACCCTCAAGACAGTGGGAGTAAGGTCTGGGTCAGACTGAAGGAGACAAAACCTGTTGATTTCTGGGTTATCCACCAGGCAGACTCTATGAATAGTATTTTAGAAGAAAGTAAGGGCTGGAAAAGTGACTTGTTTACTTGGTCTGTCTGTCCAATGGATTCCCTTGGGAAAAGGAATCTAGGGTCAATGCCCCAGGGAGATGAGTGGGAAGGCAAGGTTATTCAGCTATTCAAGAAATTAACTCACAGACCCAATTCAACCACTTCAGGTTTCCCAGATACACTTGAGTCAGTTTCTATTCACAGCCCCATTGCTCTGGGTCCAAACACAGCCTCCAAAACTGAATCTGATTATCCCAGCCAGAGTGGGAAACAACGCCTGTGCTCCCCAAGCTGTTAGTTGCATAAACTCACATATAGCCCCACACTATCTGTGCCAGGCATGGATGAAAGGTTTTGGACAGCAAAAGAAAACAGTGCCAACAGCAGCCCATTGCATGGGATTAGCTACTTGATCTAATCCCTCTTGAAAACGGCCAGAAGAGAGGCTCTTCTGCAGTACTACCCTCCCTTGCCCCCTTAGGTGGGAAGGCAAGTAAAGGCACTCTGCCAGCACTGTGGTGAAATAACATGTAACAGGACCAGGCCAAGAAGTGTATGGTTAAGAGCCAGGGAAGCTACGCGATCATCCTGCTAGACTACAAAGCACCAGCGTGAATGCGAATGGCAAGAAGGAGCAGTGTGCAGGGTGTGAGGTTACAGGAATATACTGTGTAGAAACGTGGAACACAGATGCCAATACAGGAAAGAGCAAACATCCACACAGAATGGACAACAGACTGAGCCCGAGGAAGACTCACTTCGAGGAGCTGATGTGTAATACACCCCCTGTCAGTATGAGGCGCTCCACAGGCTACACACCAGACACTGGTCACTCCATTTGAGAGACCTCTCACTCAGGGAAGGAAATGCTGTAGAGTGCAGGGCCCAGGTGTAGCTCCCTTATTATTTGGGCCAGCAAGCTTCTGGGAGACTGCTTTACTCATATCAAGGCACGATCTTATTCTCTGAACAATTCCTCCTTCTCTCAGAGTCCCTCCCTCCCAGATGTTAAACTGCTCTGAAGCTGCCTGTTCCAGGCAACAGCACTATTGCTCACCTTGCAGCAGTGAGATTCTTTTACAGGGAAAGTTTTAAGTGCCTTTCAAGTGTACAGACAGTTTGTATCTCTTTGTTCTTGTGCTACAGTTGGCCTTCATTTCATTTCCATCCCACATGAGTACCACCTTCATTTACTCAGCATTTACATCCCTGTCAGTCTAGCCTAATGAAAGAAATACTGAGATTTTCCTGTTCTCTTGTAGGATGAGTACTCTATTTTTGACATTGTAGCAGCTTCCTTCTCAACCCCTACTATAATTTGAAGTAATCAGCGTACCTCACTGCCTAGTACCAGCAATGAGAAAGGACGTTCACTGTTTCCGAGATGCACAGATGCTGCTCCCTATGTCAATGCATCAAGTCACATGCACTGAGCCATTGTCAGAAAAGAAAGATACACCTGAGAGGGAACAAGCTGATAGAAGGCTCTTGCCCCCTTATATGTGGGCAGATTTTGGGCACGGCTGAGAAGAGACATATTTGGTTCTTTGGAGACCAGAAAGCCAAATATTCCCAAGCACAAATAACGCAGTGCCCTTTTGTGGCAGCTAATGGAATTACACATTTATATGAGACCCCAGATTTTCTGTTGTGGATCACAAGTTTCAGTCTCTCTGTGGCAGCAGTCCCTCCTCTTCTGGTCACCTCTTCAGCACTCTCACTCTTCAATTGCAAGGTGCTTGTCGCTGGCTGTAGGAGAAAGCAAAAGAGAGATTTTGCCTTGACCTCCCCCTGATACTGAAAAGTTGGCAGAACATGTGACCAGCTCCCTCCCTCCTGGGATCTGGAGCATTTCAGGCAGACAATTGGACCTGCTTGCTCCCCTCCCTCCAGCCTGTACCCTCACCACATCTTCAAATCTGGCTGCAAACCCACTCTGTGGAAGGAGAAGCAGCCTCAAATAAAGCAAACCCACGAACAACTGTGCTCTGTGATTGTTCTAGCAACAGGGTACTGCTCTCTGCTGGACAACTGAGTTAACAGCTTGTCAAGCAAAAGCAAAACAACCAGAGGGCAGACCACTGCCAAATTACAGGGCTATGGTATTACAGTAAGGAGCCGCCTCTCTCCACAAGCAATTCCATTTTGTGCATTAAAGTGTAGGGAGCAAGTAAGATTGAGCCTTGCTAGCTGCCAGAACAAAGTCGTTTAGGCCAGATCACACCAGAGACTACTCACAATCATAAACTCTTGCCAGGGATCTCTGGAGTGGGGAGACCTGTCACTTTGGCTCGTTTATACAGTTCTTCAGTGCACAGCTCTTCTGCTCCCTCATGTTTGCGCTTTGGAGAAGCCTGCTCTGCTTGTGACAGCCTCATCGCTGTAGAGGAAGAAGAGTCATTGCAACATTTCCCCTGCCTTTAGATCTCACAAGTACACCCAAGCCTAACCTGCTACACAGCAGGGAGAAAGAAGAATACGCAGTGCACGAGCACAGAGAGACGTTGCCACTGCCTCCTTGAAAACTTTTGAAAAATATTTGTTAAAAGCAGAATAATTAAGTCTCCCAGAACAAACAGAAGAGTACCGTCTGATGGAGGACAGCTTAATTATACCTGATTAGCCCCTACAGTGATCTGCACTTCTCCCTTAAGTGGCTGCATATGATCCCATACAGGCAATAAAAGATTCACTTTAATGAACTCCTATTCTTCAGCCCTTTTAGGAATAAAGGCTCACTGGGGACTTCTGAAGAAAGCCTAAAGGAAGGTGCATGGGATCTATGTTTTCCTAGGTACACACCCTCTTCTTATCAGAAAAGGATCTCTCTCTCCTGCTCGTAGCCTTTAAGTTGACATGAAACTATCTCAGAAGCACACAAATAGCTCCAACTCACCCGTATTGGTGCTGCAGCCTTGCCCTGAAGCTGAGTCTGTGACTGGGCCACTGAGATCTTCCACACATGAAGGGACTGATGCCAGTAAACCTAGGGAAAGGCAAGAGGATCATAGTTAAGAAACAAAAACCACCTGGGGTGGGAGAAGCCTTTCACAAGGAAGTGATCACCAACCAGCACATCCATATCCCAAAGCAGGATGAGTTCAGACCTGTGCTTACCCAGTGCTGGCCACCAGCAGACACTGTGATCTAGCAGCGTATTTATTTAGGATGCTCTGCCTAGGTTTTTTTTCCAAAGTGGAGAATGGACCATTGGTGGCATACGGATGGTGCTGTGCCATCACCAGCTCTCAAAACTAACCGAACTCCGCTCTTAGCTGTCCAAGAGCTCAGTGGAGCTCTCCCTGGAAGCCAATTGAGCAGCTTTGGCAGGGGCTGCTTCCTCTTGCAAGGACTGGCCAGAGAGACAAGTGCTATCTATTCTAAATCATGACGCCTCCTCCTACCATTTTATCTCCTATTAAAGACACAATCTTTTGCAACTGCTGGTGCTTACAGAGTCCCCTATAGCGCGAGAGCTGCTGGTAGATCTGCTTCATGCGTTCGATGTTCAGTCGGCTGGTCTCCGCGTGGTTCACCATGGGTTTGGGGTAGTCCACCCCAATGATGCACTTGGCTGCCTTCTGCACAGACTCTGGGGCATTCCATGGTTCGTAGATGTACCGTGAGGGGAAACCCTTTAGTTTGGGCAGATACCTCCTGCAACACAAGTAAGAAGATGGACAAGCAACACTTAAAAGTGCAGCAATGCAGCATTCACAATGCACAGAAAGCACCATGCATCTGTCAGCTACTGAACGACTTAGGCTCAGAGATGAAGCAAGAAAGAAAAAGAAGCTCCAGTCACATCACTTACTTAACATAGTCACCACTGGGGTCTGTGCGACGTCCAAAGCCCACGGGGCAGTAACAGTGAAAGAACTGCTGGAAGAACGCACTGCACGATAGCCACATCCAGCTGCCTGCATTTACACTAAAATCTGCATCCAGCAACAATTCGTCAAATACCTGTAGCAATTGGAGGAAAAGGCAGTGAGAGCTTCCCCAGGCTGGACTTTGGGGCAGGAGGACCCAAGATGCTATTTCAAATGGCAGGCACTGAGCTGTCAGAACAGCCCCTAGGAACCAGAGCAGCAGCAAAGAGGTGATCTGCTGGCTGAAGCCAGTTGGCTGGTCAATATATCTCACTTCCTGATGATTTCAAAATGGGAAGCACTGTCTGCTCATGCTGATAAAGCGCTGGCTTATCTCTCATGCAGCTACACACTAAACCACTACCTAGTGTTGCAGCAAGCCTTGCGTATTGATCCTAACCTGGGAGGTGTAACAAGTGCAAAGCACCAACTGTGGGAAGCAGGCAGATGCTGCACAGAAGAACAAGCACCACAGCAAGAAGGAAGAACCCCTCTGAAGGTCCCAGAGCACACTGCCACTGAGAGGCAGACAGGTTTCAGCAGTAACTCACTCACATCCATGCACAGACACTGCGCTTTTAGCATCTGACCCTATGACACTTTCAACTACGCTCTGCTTTATCAGCTTTGTGACAAGATGCCCCTGCCTCCCGTTTTTTGCATAGGGCAATATGTACACCAGATAGGTTCAGCTGTCTGTCCCTTCAGATAGCCCAAAAGGAGGGTCTTTTACCTCTTTCCTTGAGAGACTCTAGACTCAGATTTCACAGGCATGGAGCGTTCCCTGACCGGCACGGTGATAGATTATACAATGAGGAAAAAGGTCCAGTTATAAAGTGGCATTGAACTTGCAAAGAAAACAGATGGACTGAGTGAACTTTTACAAAAAATAAACCCCCAAAACCCCAGGCCGTATTTACCAGTGGGTCCCGCTAACATTTAGTTACGGTTAGTGGAGACTCTTGATACTGTCAGAGCCTCACGGTAGAAGGCAGAAATAAGTCAGGCTGTTGGCAGGCCAAGAGCCTGCCAGCAAATCCTCTCTTCCACGCAACTTTTACATGTGAAGCAAAAGCCATACCTGTGTGCCCATCCTTGCAGTGAGCGCCAGGGAGACTTTGTTTTTCTTATGGCCTCCTGCAAGCCTCTGGAAATGCCACACTCACCCTGACTCCTGACTCCCAGCTGATCCAGAGGTCGCCCCTGGTCAGGAAGCAGGCCACCGCATGCCTGGCCAGATGATGGATCCAGCCTTCCTGTCTCAGTTGGGTCATGATTGCATCAATCCAAGGGAAGCCTGTCTTGCCCTCTGCCCACTTTGCCAAGGCTTCAGGATTCCTGTCCCAGGGGATTTGGATGCAGATGGGGTTCCCCTCCATACGATCAAACTTTGGGTTGTTTGTGGCTGCTGTGTAGAAAAACTCCCGCCACAGAAGCTGTCCGTAGAGAGAGAGGGGGGGGGTGCTGTTCCGCTTCACCTGTGGAGGAGGGAACAAGGGAATTCACAAGCAGGGCAGGACTGGCTTCATTAAGCTGAACTGTAGGGCACCCATACAATTCCCAAGTCAGTTACTGACAACTGCTCAATTTCAGATCATCCTTTACCAGAAACCCCAGGTGGTGAAATTAGAGCACTGCTTTTAGCTCAATCAGTAGTACACTAATGAGACTTGGAACAACCCAAAACTAACAGCAAAAAGCTCTACACTACTCATGACTGTCCTGGTTTCAGCTGGGATAGAGTTGTCTTCCTAGTAGCCGGTACAGTGCTATGTTTTGAG
>NW_010973132.1:2823852-2841106 GCF_000737465.1 Haliaeetus leucocephalus | reverse complement strand
ACTGGGTGTGGGGGCGGGGGGAGTAAGCGGCTGCGTGATGCTTAGTTGCTGGCTGGGGTTAAACCATGACAATGACACAAGAGACACACAGGCTGAAGAACAGGGTATCAGCAGATTTAAGGTCTGCTCCACTACATACAGGAGAATCACTTTTCCTCACCCAAGAGCCTCTTCTGTAGTTAGCAACAAGCTTAGCCCAACAGTCAAACACAAGGGAGGCAATAGTAACTTTTGCAGCTGTTCTGGCACGCTGTCTGGGAACCAGCACCACGCTATTTACGCTCAAAACCAGCCTGCTGTCCAGATGAACATTTTTGTCTTACCTTCTTATACAGCTCCCAGAGACGATAGTAAAACAAGCGGCAGGACAAGCAGCCAAAACGCAGGTAGGGACTGAGTCCTGTAGGGCTGGCCAGCAATGAATTGGCGTTCATCCTTGGTCTTTCGTAATTTGCAACCCATGCCTAGACATATTCAGGAGAAATGAGCCAAAAACCCCCCAGACTTGTGGGACACAACTAAGGGCACACCTCTGTGCAGGTGGCAAGGCCACTCAGGTCTGACAGCACAGTCTCTTCTACTCACTTCCAACCACTGCTAGGAGAGATCTCAAGTGGGCAATCCCAACCCCCACTCCCCATTCAAGGAATGCAAAACCTTTGCTCCAGGATTTAAACCACTTAGTCATCTGGGCCAAGAAAAGGACTAAATTTGCTTTGCATGCAGGAGCTAATAACCCTAAGAGCTCCTAGGGACATATGCTAATGACATTGTTTATGTCCAGGTATGTCTATCTCATTTCACACACCAAACAAGAAAATTTGGGGAAACCCAAACTTTGTGGAGTATTACATTGACAGTTTATTCCCCCTTCAGCACAAGAATTTATGCTTTGATCTCTACAACTACACCAAGCATTAAAAAGATACAAACCATTTAAAATGGAGTCATGCCTCTGCAGCTGCGTTTTCATTACTTTGAAATTGTTTGCTTTGTGCACAATAACGAAGAACATATGCCCCACAGAAAAAAATTGGGTATTTCAGCAAGGGCCTCAAGGAATGTCAGCCAGTGAGACAACATATTAACAGGCTGATGTACAAGGGGAAGGCATTCTTTTATGAGCATGTACTCGCACCAATACCTCAGCTAAAGAAAAAACGAGATGGTGTTCAGTATGCAGCAGGGACTGAGCAACTTACAGGAGAGTTTCCAAGTTTGCAATCCTCTAAAGGAAATGGAGGGGTAGAAACAAGGGAAAGAATCCTATGTGCTTCAAACAGCAGCATAATTAATATACAGCTCTACTTCTTTGGGTCTGAGGAAGCCCAGGAGCTCCCTGCTCCACACACAACCCAAGATCACAGCAGTACTCCAACAATACCAAACATCCCTTCCAGAGGTGAATGCTGCGACCATTGCTAGGAAGAACAGGGAAACAGAACAATGGCCAATGCTCAACATTTTTCATGTGCAGCCACAACCTGCAGGAATTGCCACTTAAATAACAGGGGTTACCTTTCTTTCCAAGTGTTTATCTAGCCGTGCCAAGGCTTCCGTCTCCCCTCCTTGCCAAACTGCAGGGGCAAGACCATCCGTAGGAAAGCCTGAGGGAAAGAACTTTGTAAGATTTGAAGCCACACCTAGACAAAGGGTATACATGGGATTAAGCATTAGTAACAGCGAGACACTACATACTGCAGTTGCCTAACATGGCTTACTTGCTGCTCTAGTCCTTCTATAGCAGGCAAATCACGTGAAACATGGTGAGAGTCTGCTCATGACACTGCACTACAAGGGCCTCTCCCTGCAATGCTTCAGGCAGCCTTCTGGGGACTTTCCCCATTGCTCACATGTCAGCACTCTCTCTGTGTGTCAGCATTATCCACAGGGCTCTGCTCCAAAGGCCAGAGCAGCTGGCAAAGGAACATACGTTCCACAGCTTTGCCTTATAAAATACCTTGCCATGGACACCAGCAGCTCACTAGATGGCCTGCCTGGCTGCTCCTGGTGAGGCTCCTGTTCTGCTGAAAGCTGGTGTTGGGGAAGGCACTGGATTAGTGCTGAAGAAATGATGCAAAAGGGGAAGCAATAATGCGGTTTCCCTGCACTGCTCTGGGCTGAGACTGCAGGCAGACTCACATTAGCCCTGACATTAAAGGAAGCAGATCTACCCAGGACTGCAACCCTTAGGATACTCCTGTTGTGAAGCCCCCTGCTTTTACATGATTGCTGAAACTGTGTGTTAAGGTGCAAGGTGATACTCTTATAAAGCTGGTGTGGAGCCTCCACTCACACACACACATACAGTATTCTGCATTAATCCTTTCTTCCCCTGCATTTAGATTCACTTCTCTAATGTAGGCCTTGCACTCCTCATGCCTCAGCTCTCTATTCATCCTCCTTATCCAAGAAAAATACAGGACCAAAAGACACAGCAGGACGAGTGAAAAAAGTTTCTGTAATATCTCTTGTCTTGCTATGCTCCCAAATTGGTGCTGCTTGGCTATAACTGAAAGAAATGATCTAAGCCTGGTACACAATTAGTTTACCTCTTCGGGTCTGTTACACAACATGTCAGAGATGGGAGTAGAAGGAAAGCAGCTGCTGAGGACATGAGACACTGATACAGTGGTTACATGCTCAGTATAGCAGAGAACATAAGGACAGATGCAGAGCATTTCAGAGCAATGCTAAAGGGGATGCTGTGCATTGACAGTAGCGTGAGGCACAGCAGTCTGTTTTCATGAGATCCAGCACTCACTGAAAACATTAGGCTGATTCTATGGCTACAGGCAGCCCAGGTCAGATGAGAACACCTGAATTGTCCTGGGCACATGCCAGCATCAGAAACAGTTTCAGGAAACCCCGTTTCAGCTGACAGTTAACCCTTGCCCTCACTTTCAATACGTACCCAGCTCTTCCAGGGATGGGACCCCATACACATCGTCATGGTTCTCCTGGATGTCCACTTTACATGTCTCCATTTGCTGGCTTATTACAGTGCTCACCGGCTTCTTTGGGAGCTCCATACGGCTAATGATGGCCTGGAAGCGCTTGTAGGTGAGGGGTGGCTTGTGGCCATTCAGTTCAATTATTCTGGAGACAAAATAAGCAAGGTAAAACACCACAACCTTGCTACCACATAAGACATAAGGAAATGACAGCCAAACTGCATCCTGCTATCTCTGCTAAGGATACCCTTTCACTTTGGATAGAGAAATCTTTATAGGTCTAGTTTCCACTTGATGCATCCCTCAAAGGGATATTAAAACCCAACCAAACAAAAACAAACCCCAAAACACACCAGAAAAGAAACCCCCACGTACTAATTCATCTCCATGGGAAAAACAACAAAACAGCTCCAGCTGAATCAGGCTTAGCATCACATCCCTCTCCCAGAGCTCCTCATCAGAACTCTGTATGAAATCTCAGTCTGATTACTCCCTTTCTGTCTCCCCAAGAAGGCAAATCCCAGACTTACATCTGGTCCCCTGAGATATTCTGACCTTACTTCCTCCCTGTCTGACACAGAAAGTCCCAGCCTGTTAATGACTCCTCCTCCACCTATCTCAGGTGAGACAAATCCCAGTTTGTGTCATTCCTCTCTGTCCCCGTGATTAGAGAAATCACCATCCTCCCCCATGCCATAAGGTCACAAGCAGACCTGTCTCATGCTATGCTACAGAAAAGGCAGCTATGGTTCCCCATTCCTCTACTTCACTAAGCATCCACAGCCTGCTAGGGCCACTCTTATTTTTCCAGGCACAGAGAGCTGAGAAGCACCCCCCGCCCCAGGCAAGGTAAGCTTCCCCAGGGTAAAAGATGCCTGCAGGGAGAGGAAGGAGTTAAGAGCAAAGCAAGCAGCACAGGGATCGCCGGGTTACATAAATTTAAGGCAGCTAACCCCTCAGCTCACACAAGAGCTGCAGCAGAGCAGCCTTCTCCACCCATCACAGTCAACAGCTTACGCAAGGGGCTGGGCTTAAAGCCGAGTGTTTTCGGCAGACGCCATGTGCCTTCCCTTCCTCCCCCGAAGCCGCACGTGTAGCGAGGAGGAGCGACATGCCGGCCCCGGGCCTTCCCCAGCCCTGAGCCCTTCCTCACGTGTGCTCCGCAGTGACCCAGCTTCCCCACGCTGCCCAGCGGAGGCGAGGTGGGAAGCCGGCCCCGCTCCGCACCTCCCGCTGCGGCTGCCTCCATCCAGGCCAGGCACCGGCTGGGAGCCCGGGCCTCCGAGGGAAAAGGAGCCTTTAAGGCAGGCAGCACGGTTGCAAAGATTAAAAATGGAAGCCTCCCGCAGTTGCCTCCCGGTTTTCTGCTTCTAAGCTGTAAACAGTTGGAGAAAGACAGATTAATGAACAGGACAGGGGAGGGAGGGTGATCGGGACGCGCACAGAGTGCAAAACGTGGTACGTTTGTAGTGCGAGGCTATAAACACGATGGCACGGTGGGCACAGCGCGCTCTGCCACCCCTCCAAGCAAGTGTATTGTGGGGAGCCTTGCAGGCAACACATTCTGTCCTGTACCTTCATACCAGAGAGCACCTCCTCTGCTTTCTTGCGCACGCTTTTCGGCCCACTGTCTCTGTGTACCACCCCAGAGACAGCAGGGATCACGAACTCTCACGAGTACTACCCACCACAGTCTTCTCCGCGGCTTGCTCTGAGCACTGGGGCCCCCAAACAAGACTGACCGGAGGTGCCCAGAAAATGAGCATTGCCGTTGGAAGAGAAGGAAGGCATTTCTAGTTACAGCACTCTAGAGAGACTCACTTGTTTCCAGAGGAGTTCAGAGCTTGGAAGGGAAAGCGTGCCAAAGCTGCAGTCTGTTTGCCCTGAGGTGCTTGGGATGGGGGTGGGGAAGTCACTTCTTTTAGCACGGCCTCTTTTTTCACTCCTTTTCCACAGATATGCTGAGGCTGTAGCTCAGTCTGAGATCCATGCTATTATACCACGTCCTAGATCCACAGCTAAAACTTTTGTGAATGGACAGCTACTCGGAGCAAATCGCTGTGACTTGCAGATGGATGCCAGAGTCTGTATTTGACATCCTCAAGAACATGAATACAAATGAAGTTACCTAGTACAGCTCCTAAATTCCTAAACAGTTACGAGATCTGGGACACAAATCTTTAAGAGATAGGACTAGGACAAGTTGCACATTTCACAGCACCTGACACTGGCATTATGCAACAGGATTTGAACCTTTCACAATACTGCCATGAAAAGAAGTATCAAATATTGGTTATTGTACAATATTGGATATTAGATGATACATACTGGGTATTGTAATGCTGTTCAGCCTTCTGTACAAAGATTTGTACAGGAAGGACCCCAAGCAGGAGTCCTTTCCTTCCTCCTACCGTTCTTCTAACCCAGGCAGTACAATCTCATGGGACTTTCCCCAATGACAGAAAAAGGGAGGTCCCTCCCCAGGATTTAATACTCCCATTTCATTCGTGTCTCCCAGTGCAACCCACAGACTACACATGGCAGTTATTCTTCTAGTTTTCTTGAAGCGGAACAGAGAAGAGCAGAATCACTGTATTCGTCATACAAAACCTAACCTTTCTGGTGTTAGTGAGCACACATAAAAATGGCTGCGCTACCAGACTAGCAATATACTGCCCAGCACTGACAGTAGCACCTTGATGCCAGAAGTTACGAGGGTCTTTTTGACTGTCAGTCACACTTTACCTCAAGAAAGCAGGCAATCAAAACCTGACCAAACGTAGTTCTGGTGCTGCTAGGATTGTAAGGTATCCTACAGTCAGTTACCTGTGACAGCAGAGTGTCTGCAGACTTCAAATGCACAGCCTCACAGGTGTCAGCTTCTGACTCACACCTCCACCGCAGTGCCCCAGCGGGATAGCTACCTGGCAAGGGAAAGCTGCTTGCCTCAAAAACCTGACACCTCAGCTCACTTGCAAATGACAGGGTCCAGTTCTGGCAAGGGACTGAATGTGCTCCCCCCTGCTTCCTTGCGCGAGGAAGAGCTGGCTGCCAGCACTCGGCAAGCAGGCTGCTCAACAACACACCCCACTACCAATTCACGCAGGCTATTTAGTTAGCCTTGCCAGCTTATGCAATTGCTCTGATCTAAATCCTCGCTCCAGAGAGCTCATGTAGGGCTACGTGTACATACAGCAAGGGGCATTTCTACAGATTCAAAGAGGAGATCGAGAGACAACCACTAGATATTCCACACAACAGATGCTGGACAAAGGACGAACAATTCAACTTCCACAGAATCACACACATGAGCAGATGAAAGATGAAGTGACTCGATGACAGGCTGAGTATCAGCACAGGGGGAAAACACGTGGACACCAGAGCACCATGCAAGACAGACGAGGATAACAAGACCTGGCAGGCAGAAGTTTGACCTAACCTTCTTACAGAGAAATAAACCACTATTTTGGCATAGCATAATTATGAACTGCAGAACCACCAAGGTACGCGTGCTTCCCCAGTGCTTGGTTCCTTTAAGTTCGTACATGCTCCTATTAAAACGCATTTAACTATCATTTCAGCCTTAGGCTAAAATATTTGAGGAAAAGCTGCTCCTGATGCATGCTACAAACCTACAAGTTCAGAGTGTTCTTTTCCGACCTAAACCACTCCCCCTGAATAACCCACGCCTGCCCAGGATTACAGAAACCACAATGCTGACCATCAGCAAGCAGACTACAGAGGATTTAGATCCTGAGGAGGAGAAAACAGGCAGATCCAGAGAAGGGACAAAACAACCTGTCAGCTGGAAGTTGTCAGACAGAATAATTGTCAAGTAAAGGCTTTGAGCAGGCTAAGCTGATACCCAAGAGATTATCTTTTCTGACTTCTACAATCTGAACATCGCTAATCTTGACTGGGAATTCCTAGATCTTCTTAGGAGTATTTTCCAGCACTGATGCTGATTTTCTATAGCCCTCTCCTTGTTTTGGGGGAGAGGAGGGGAAAGATGCTCTGATAATCACATCACACAGCTATGCTGGCAGTGTCAACAAGGAGCACATTGTTAATCTTCCTACTGGGTAAAACTGGTCAAATTCACAAGGTAACTGAACAGGCTCTTCATTAATGTTTAAAAGGAGCTGGTGGAGGTGGTACTGGGAATATGCTGCAGGGGACAAGAGGAGGACTGCTGGAATAATTTATGTAGAAGCGAAAGATTAGTCTAAATTGTTTAAAACCAGACCTGACAATCTTGTTGAAAACTTGATTAAAGAAAGATGAGAAGTAGGACACTACCACCAGGTTACTAATTATGCAGGAAAAACAGTAGGGTGAGCAGAGGGACAACACATACCATGAGTTAAAAGACTGGGTAACATGACTGGAGGGCGATATGCTCTGAGAGGCTTCCAGGAGAAATACAATATTAGAACTGTATTACCACCTGCTGAGAAATCTCAGAGATGCCAAGAACCAGGAAATGTCAGAGTAACTGGAGACTTCAACTGCCTCCACACAGACTGGGTAGCTGTCACACCCCACCGCCTGCCAAAACCCTATTTTCTAGTTGCCATAAATGACTGCTCCATGGAACAATTAATCAAGAACCCACAAGGAAAGGCAATTCATGATTTGGTCTTAGGCAGGACTAAGGTGTAGCTGAAAACGTTAGTTATCACTTGCCTGCTCTAACTGTGGCTTTGGCATGCATCAATTTAACACCCTTCCAGGAGCAACAATACCATAATGGCTTTTATTTCAAGAAGAGAAATGCATAAAAATAAGGAAGTGTGCTAAGCAAAAAGAACAAGCTGAGATGCAAAACACTGACAGGCAACACAGAGATGATTTGAATACGATATTGGGGGAAAAAAAAATTCAACAATTGCACAAAAACCATCAAAAAAGATTTCAGAAAGATCACAAGAATCAAAACAATTAAAGAATAGCATCAGCAAAGATAATAGAAGGCAAAATCCTTTAGAAAAATGAAAGCCAAATAAAGGTAGAAAACCCCCAAACTTTGGCAAGTTAAATTAAAAACCACAAAAACAGCGTCCTTGCACCTCCCAACCCAAATCAAAGTTTGAGAAATGTTTTTAAAAAAGCATAAGTAGTGGGAAAGAAAAAACTCCCTTTACAGACACTCCAGGATATTTATAGGCCCAAGAGGTGATCAAGTCATAAAAAAAAAGCAGATACTGTAACAGCACAACAAACCCCCCTGCATTTATATTTGCAGGTGTATTCACTATGGAGGTATTCGGGGAAGTTGTGACTCTGAATCTTTTTAAGGAAACGTATCAGGAGATGTCACAGACTGGGAGGTCAGGAAGAAATGACACAAAACAAAGCTATGCTTGAACAGCAATAGCTTGCCTGGACCAGCAGGCATTCACGCAGGAGTTGTAAAGGACATCAAGAAATACCCAAACTAATAGCTGCTGCATGTAACACTTGCCCTAAAACCATCCAAATACTATGAGTAAAAAAAAAAAGCAAACACAACTCCAGATTTAAAAAACATTTCAAGGGTATCAGAGGGATGACAGAATAGAGAGTCTGATATGTGCATTAGGCAGATGGGTAGAAAATACTAATGGAATCAGTGAATGCATGGGTATCTGTAATATGCTGGAGGGTTAATTTGGCCTTGGTAAAGGGAAGTTGTGCCTCAAAATCTATTAGTGACATTTGAGCCTGAGGCAAGGGAGATTCAGTTGATATACTCTACCTGGATTTTCAGAAGCCATCTGATTAGATCCCTCACTAAAAATTTTTAAAGAAACCATGATAAATTGGGATAAAGGAAAACGTCCCTGCAGACAGAAAATTCTTTGAGATACAGGATAGAATAGGAATCCATTTTTCCAACAGGAGAAGAAATCCTACACAGAGCTGAGCTATGGCTTGTGCTGCTCAACATTATTCATAAATTATCTGGGAAGGGACAAAAAAAGAGCATGATGATAAAGTTTACTGACGCAAGAAGCTATCTGGGATAGCTAAAAATGAAAAGCAACTTAAAAATTTCCCAATACACCATATGACCAGCTGACAAAAATATCAGATGAAATGCAGTGTTGGTCATGTTGTTTCTCCATATGCATGGCTATGCAATCTTAAACTTACTTATATAGTAGTAGCTTCTCAAATAGCTATGACCATTCTGCAAGGAAGCCTCAAGATACCAGTTTAGTGTTTAGCAGCACTCAGAAAAAGCAAAAAGAATGCTAGTGACTATTAGGAGAAGACAGGAAACATTACAGCACTATACAAATCCATGTCATTCTTAGATTTTGAACACTAGCTACCATTTTCACCACTGCTCTCCATCTCTAGAAATACCCAGAAGTATAAAGAAAGGTGACAAAACTTAGAAGAGATATGGACCAGATTCCACCTGAAAACTTAAGTAAACTAGGACTCTCCACCTTGGAAAAGACAAAGATGACATGAGGAAGGATGTGAGGGGCATTAACATTGAAGGGGTGAGGATGTAATAAGTGCTGATGGTCTCTTCTAATGCAAAAATCAGAAAGCAGAATCTGCTCATGAGACAGATTCAAGAAGAATCCCCCTCTCTCCAAAGAAACATTTCCACACAGCACGTGCTAAACTGCAACACTCCTTCCCATAGGAAATTATGGATGCTGAAGATTTATATGAGGAAATCTATATTCAGCATTACTGGCACAAGTCATAAAAGCAAGCAAGCAACCTGTAAGAAAATACTGAAACATGGTTGAAGTCAAGCATACCTTAGAGTCTTAGCTGAAAGACTGTCTCCACTGTTTAAGGAGATCATATATATATAGAGAGAGATTCTAAGTCAATATATGAAACTCAACATAAAGGCAAGGCTCCCCCATAGCAAATACACAACAAAGATAAGGCATTCAGGTTTTAGAATAAGGTAAGTTCGCCCCGATCTACCTTGTTCTACTTCTTCCAGCTGTCCTGGCACGTCCATCAGTTAAAAGCCCTGCCTTCATAACACATTTGAGACAAAAGCTCAACTGTCTTTATTACAAAGAAGCAAAAAAGCAGTCCATGCAGTGAGGACATGCTCAAGGAGAGCAATCAATAGGACACAGCTGAGCAACTTAAATGACTGCCAAGTACAGTTTAATAAGCTTGAGGCAACACCTTTCTGTACATTCACGTCACTGTCTGCGCTTTGACGTGCTCTAATCAAACGTGCGAGTGCAGAGTAATCCTGTTGACACCTTCTAGGCTCACACGGGATAACAGCAATCAATGTATAGCAATCAGCATAACGGAGGAGACTGAAAGCCTTCCCGGATGCAACAATCCCAGCCTAGCCCAGGCAGCACGTCTGCCCTTGCTCTCCCCGTACCTGTCCAGGTCATAGAGGGTGTGGGAATTCTCTATCACCACCTCCACACCAGCCTCCTTGGCCAGTTTGACGATAGCTGCATCTCTCTCCTTACCAAATGGCTCCGAGTCGTATTCGAAGGTGAGACGAGTGACTCCCCATTCCTGCAAGAAACACAACACACGCAGCTGTCAAATAGAAGACTCTCTCTAACCACCACAATTATGAATGAGGATTTCATAATTCCTGGATAGTGTTAGGTCCTGGAAGCTTAGAGAGGGTTCCTGTGAGGAACAGCAGTCTGGAGTCAAGGTAACCAAAGAATCAACAATTTTATTAGCTCTAGCAAACACTGTATCTGCTATGCAAATTCCTGAATGTCAGGTTTAAAACACCTAAGAGAAGGTTTGAGTTCTGCTCTATTAATGTTCTTAGATTACAGCTCAGTCCCCAAGCCTAACACCACCTTGTTTTGTTGCACATGCCGTCCAAAAGTAGCTCTACCATCCTGTTCCCAGCATTTGCAGAGAAAGCATTTCAGAGAACTTTTTCAATAAAAGTTCTGCTCAAAAAAACGTATTTTTATGTGGAGACTATCATTAAGTAAAATCAATATACCCTAAATTTTTTCCAGTGTCTCTTTAAAGCCACCACATAATAGAGGACCAAAGTCCAACCCAAACAGCAAAAACCAGGGTGGTGGGAAATGCAGGACAAAGGATGGCAACTGAGTGAACCTTCCTGGTCAGCACAGTAGAGTATGATACTGCAATTCAAATTTAATTTAAAGTCCTGCCTTTGGGGAGTTATTTTACCCTAGTTGAGCTATGCACCTATTCTGTATCTTCACACTTTTAATAGATCCCTCACAGATTACATGGAATAGGCCTTATGAAATAGCATTCAGCCTCTTCCAGAGCACAGTTTGCTTTCAAAGACTATGGCCTAGTTTTCCTCAGAAAATGAATCCTATGAGAAGAGGTTTGACGGTTTCCACAGCGACCCTCCTGAGACATCCATCAAGCAGAGCAGCAGCCCACAGATTTGTTTAGCAAACACTTCAGTCAAACACAGCCAGAAAACTATAGAGACACTTAAAAACCCCCTCACACAACTATGATATGAACCACATTCTCCAGTCTAAGTCACCTCTGCATATACAGGACAGTGTTTTCCACCTCAGAACCAGAACCAAAGCACAAAGAACAGATGTGATCAGTTCACTAAAGACCAATAAAAAATAATGACAAAGACGGGGAAGGGAATTTAGAAGCAGAAAACAACTGTACGAGTCCCCTTCTTTTCTAAATTTTTAGATTCAATCCTAAAATTAATATTAGGAAGGACAGAGAACTAGAAGTTATGTACCACTGAATGTATATCTCAGAGAGGTCCTCCACTTCTTTTTCAAAATAAGGACGTGACAGCACCTCTAACTCAGAGCCGAGGTCAAACAGACATGTTGCAGGCTCTGCCCTACTCCTATGTGATTTTAACAGCTGCATTTTAACCTTTTCTTTCTTTTATAAGAAAGACAGTATCAGCTGGAAAGCTTGGATAAGATGGCTTTGGTCTTGAAGAAACATATGTTACTGACTTGACAGAAAGGAATGGAATAAAAGAAAACATTTAAGGCTAACAGAGATTTTAGGTAAGAATACAAAACTTCCAATTCAAGTATTTCCTACAATTTTAAGAAGCTCACCACTCTATGTGCTACAGTAGCACACAGGAAGCAGAGCACAACCAATCAGAAAACAGTAAGTTGTATGGCAATAAATTGCTGCAGATCATACAAAAGAAAAGTCATGACTGACATGTTTCTTAGAATCTAGCCTACAGCAAAGAAAAACTGTAGGGGGAAAAAAAATACACCAAAGGGATTGTGAGCAAACTTCAGTAAATAAATGACACACTTTTCTTTGATAGAAGAGGTAAAATTACAGATGTTTGTTCAGAGAAGTGAGACAAAAAACCTCTGCAAAGGTTAACACAGAGCTAACAAGTACACTTCTCCTCACGGTATCCATGCATAATAGTGCCTTTGCAGCAACTGTTATTGACAACATAGCTCAGCCACTGGCAGCAAGAGCAGAAATTACATTAGGTCTAAGTGTTGCATTACCACACATGGCATAACTCTCCTCTCCACAACAGCTGACAGCAAGGCATGAGCTGCTGCTAATTCACTGTTCAGTGCAGCAGCTCTGGAGAGGCTGGAATTCCCATGAAAGCCATACAACCCCCCCCCCCCCCCGATTCTTTTTGGCTCTGTTACAGCACATCTAAGATATTCATCAACTCACCTGCCCAAGCAAAACAGACTGCAGCAAAAAGCAGGTCTGGCTGATTCCACAACCATCTCTCCAAACCTCAGACTCTGCCAACTACTTTTTGTTCTTTGACCAAAGCGAGCATTTTTCTCCAACAAAGTTTTAATTATCCTGTGAACACCTTGAACTAAAATACGGAAGGCATGAACTACTACTAGCCAGAACTTATTTGCAGATCAAAAGATAAAAATAACCCAGATTCTGAAAAGCCTGAAAGCAGCACATAAGTTTGTGTCATGCGTTAAGATGCAGAAGCCAAAGTAAGTAGCAGTGCCCCTTCTGACCTGCACAGTCCGATTCACCTCCTCAGTACTGCCCTCCTCCAGAAAATACACATCAGAACCATTTACAGCAGGAGGATATAGATTCAAGTTTACCTCTCCTTCTCATCAGCTGGTCTATAGCAGGCTTTGGGGACACTAGTTCTGTCAACCGTATGCAAGGTACAGTCCACTTGACAAACCTAACTCATAAGACTATCGTGAACCACTTTTTTTTCATTTAGCTTTGTCACTCTAGCAAAGACACCGTTAAAAGCTTCAAAGACAATGGGAAATACAATCTTAGAGCAGGACAGAGAAGAATGATACTGCTTGAGGAACCTTGATATTCAAGGATATGCTCTTGCCAGCCTTGTCGCTCTCACAATCTGCAGCACTGACATATATCACTTTAGAAATGCATCCCACTAATCCATCATTGACTACTGAGGTCACTGCATATTCCACCATCCTAAATGGTACATCAGCAGGAAGCTTGGACCCAAGCTGTATTCTGCTGCTGAGCTGACTGAACTGCAGCCTTGAACAGAAGAAGAAAAGGAAGGTCAACTAACATAAAAGCTTCTGAATTTTGAAATTTTAACACAAAGCCCTATTTGCAATTCACATACATATCCATATGCTTTCTCAGTTGTCTGTAAAGGTGTATGTACATAGCAGTCTTCCCAAATAAAAGCTGCAGGAAGAAAATGGCCAGCAGGGAAGAAGCTGTCAACACAGAGGAGTCAGCATGTTACAGCGCAACCGTGTGAGACGTGACTTACAGAAACAAAGGCAAAGACCACCATCCAAAAAGAGAAGCTCAAGCACCCTGGTACTAGGTTACACCCTACTACTAAATTTCTTTGCAAGTCTGAGTTCAAGAGTGTATCTGGCTCGCAAGCTGGCCCTTACGGATAGCAGTTAGTTGTAGTTAAAGAGTTTGTTTATAGTGAAGAATTAGTTATAATTAAAGAGAAGCCGAGGGGATCTCCAACAGCTAGCAAATCATTAGTGAGTGAAAACAAGGATAGCACTGGGACATCGCTTTTTCTCCACTATGGTCCAGAAAATTATTCTCTTACTTTAAAGAGTCTTGGGAAGACATCTGTTGGCTGTCCTCGCACGACAAACAAGCGAGAGTTGAGTTTCCTTAAACTGTTGTCCAGATCTTCCAGAGACTGGAGCAGAAATCTGCAGAGAAGAAACAACAGCAGTTAGTGTCAGTCAGTCTGGTTACAGCTAAAAGACAAATGAGGAGAAATTGCATGGAAGTCCAGCAAACCTGCATCACCAAATCAAACTGAAAGTTTGGACAAGAAACAGAAAACAAGAATTCAAATTCATCCCTGGTCTACCAAATGCTGTGAGATTGCAGCACCAGCCAGCTCCCAGCCATTCATATGCGTGTTCTTCTTGTCCAGATGCAAGAGGTTTCCAGGATTTTCTTTTTCCTGCAACCCCATTCCCATGTTCTCTCTCAGAGCTGGCAGCACCCCCCTGCCAGCTGCTCTCTCCATATTATAACATGGAGAGAAGCATAAACCATGTAATTCCCTACAGTATATTCTTTCAAGGGTTCTGGGGCAGGAGGGATTTTGCATATGAAGTAGAAAGTTGTCGATATACTACTGCAAGGAAAGCAATTAATTACTACAAAAACTGTGCAAGTTTTACAGTTCTGGCTACAAATAGGCAATGTCACAGCAGAGAAATGTGCGCTCCTAGCTCATCAGTAGCACGAAACTGAGCACCAAGATCTCCCAAGGCAAGAATTATCTGTACTTAGATTCGTTGCAAACAGAACTGCAATTTATCTTCTACCGTGAAGACACAAAGATGAGAGCATGCCAAGACACTCATCTATTCCCTCCCACCCCAGAACTGTAAAAAAGCATTTAAGTGCTTTTTGCATTTAATGGCGTGTCTTACTGATCCCCCACTATGCTATATAACATCAAATGTATCATCTTTGCTTTCACAGCCACACATGCCACTCCATTTACATTTTAACTTCACTTTGTCTTGTCTAACTCTGCAAAAGACACCAGCTTTAAAACTTTAATTTCTGCAACAGCACACGGGTACTGCTGGCAAACTTGCAACCCTCTGTAAGTGAGGCTGCCAACCTCTCCCTCTCCCTCATTCCTATGTGTCTACTCTGCAGCGTGACCTGCAAGACATGAGTATCTGCATCAGCTCCTTGAAGACCACACACAGCTAAGGAAAGCTAAGCTACAATTGCCTGGTAAAGCAGGTACTTCCTCCCTCCTCAACTGCATTGCCCATAATGTGACCTGCAAGCTTTGCGATAGAACAAACTCCCTCTGCGCTTCCTGAGGGAGAAAGGGACTTGGGGTCCATGGAAAGACGAGCCCAGTATCACAGTACAGAAGATCCAGAACCAGGTCTGGATAACCTAAACAAACCACTCCCCTACCCCCAGCTCACTTTCCATCTATTAAATAGGAATACCAACTTTCCAAGGTGTTCTAAAAGTTACCCAAAGGTTAGTCCTATATGGCTCACACATGCTGTGCAGTTAAATAATACGGGATTTCCAACATGATAAATTTCTGGGAGCTAGGTAAAAAAGAAGCATTTGCTTTTAGAGCACAAAACTCTGAATACAAGTAATTGCATTAAAAAAAACAGCAAAACAAAGCCAAGGTTCCCAATGGGAACCAATGGAACTCTGGTAATTATAACTAACTTGCTAATACATTTTTGCCTAACAGCCAGTGGTGCTAATTTCTGACATCTGCAGTAGGCACACATCTCCAAGAAAGCATTATTTTTAAAAACTTCACCTCCTCGTATATTCTATAACTATAACATAAATAAAACCACTACTTGCCTCCCTCCCTCCACAATGTTGGTGGAAACAAACAAGGATTAAATGGATCAGGAATTAATCTTTTGGGGGCACTGCTTTGGTTCTTCCAAGTAAGGACAGTTAGCAACAACAGCAGCAGCACGTCAAAGGCATTTCTGTCTGCTGCTGCCTGTAGAAAGTCTGGTCTACAGAAAGATCGCTTCAGGTTCCTAGGATATTAAGCTGTAACAGAATCTACAATTTTCTGTAATTTGAACATCTACATTGTGGTCATTTCTGCACATCTACAATTTTTAAGCCATCTTCTTGTATGGGTTCTAGAAATGCTTAGAAATCACCCACGCTATCCCATTCCTCTAAGACGAAGCTAAAGTGTTCAGCACAGGTAATCAGTTACAACTACAGTTTCCCTAATGCACAGCCACATGACATTTCAAAGAGCACTTAAAGGATTTTTAGCCAGATGGCTCTCCTGTCCACTGCCCCTGATGGGGTAGTGTGAGGACAGGGGTAGATCTGCTTCACTTGTACGCAGGGGAGTCTCGCAGAGCAGAACCCCCACCTGGATTGGGTTTCCAAATGTTTGGGCAGCTGAGACTTGACACAATAGCATTATGTAATGTTGCTGGCTACCGGTACATGAGGTCTTGCTTTTTGCACAGACATGACTCATGCCATACATTCTCCCATTTGGAGAGAGGGGAAAAGCCCAAACAGCTTCATCTCTACCTTCCTAGCAGCAGCCAAAGTGTATTTCCATAAAAATTTGAGGGATGGGAGGAAGGCAGGCGCGCGCACACATGCCTACACCCACTCAGCAGCCAAAGGGCAGAGGGAAGGCGTGGTGCGGTCATGCAGCTCTGGCGATTCTTTGCGCTTGTCTCTAAATTCAGGGAGAAGCATTTCCTAAAGCTAAACGTCCATCAGCCGCTGCTCTCATACATTCGCCCAGCTTGTAAAGAGAGAGTCTAATGACATTACATAAAGTTGAAGGCACCCTCCCACACAGTCAGGCAACACCGCTGTGAAAACCACGGCGAGGCCAACCGGACAAGGCAACCTCCCTCCTGCACGGAGAGGACCGGGGGGAGCAATACGTGGACCGGGCCGAACGAGGCAGCGTGTGCCGGTCCCGCCGCTGCGGCGGCCTGACCGACGCGACTCACCCGCCGCACCTAAACGCGCTCCGGCTACCGCGGGAGCCCTCCCCACGGCCAGGCCCGCCGCTCCTACCCCCACCCGGCTCGTCCCGACCCCCGCGGGCCCACCCGCGGCCTTGAGGGCCCGGCGCCTCCTCAGCCCCACTCACCGCCACCGGTTGATGCCCACGGCGGAGGAGGCGGCGAACCAGGGGTCCAGGATATAGATGCAACGGAGGGACGAGGCGTCCCGCAACGCTTCCTGCAGCGCCGGGTTGTCGTGGAGACGCAGCCCGCGGCGAAACCAATGCACCGAGCGGCAAAGGGCCAGGGCCGGGGCCGGGGCCGAGGCCGAGGCCGGGGCCGGAGCCGGGCCCAGAGCGGCCGCCA
>NW_010973132.1:2819500-2823842 GCF_000737465.1 Haliaeetus leucocephalus | reverse complement strand
CCCCTGTGCCGGTCCGCCGCCTTTCCGTTAAAAAAAAAATATTCAAGGACCCCAAATGGCAGCCTGCACCGAAAAGGGGTGAGAAGGTAACTGTGGTCGTGAAACTTGGAGCAGGAGCCCCCCCCAAACATATTCTGGGCAGAAATGGAGTGTCCTGACATTGCACAAGGGGCGTGACACACCACGTAGGATCCACGGAGCGGGGTATGAAGCAGTTGCATCAACTGCCCAGGATCGCTGTCCAAATAAACCTTTAAATATAAACGGGCCAGGGGTTTAGAAAGCTGGTGCAACATCACAGCTGACCCCTGGGATAGGAAACCACAGCACAGAGTGACCTCAGGTGACACTTGCATAGGACCAGATGTGGGGCAGAGATTTCTGCAGAACTTGCTGTTCAGCAGCAAGTTTCAAGTAAAGGGATTGATGCAGCTGAGCAAAACCAGGATTTTTTTGAAGTCGAAGGATTCACTGAGCTGGCCATGGAGGGTGTTTAAAAGGAACAAGCCAAAAGACACACTGCAAACACCAGAGGAGATCCAAAGTAGATATAGAACAAGTCCCCTGAAACAAGCCTAATTAGTAACAACCCTGTTTTCAAATGCAAACCTACCCCCCTACACAGAAGGTAAAGAGGACAAGTGTTGCAAATCCCATGAACTGGGATCTCCACCCTACAGAAGCAAGTGCTTCAGAGTAACTTTTCCCCTCCTGCCTGTCACTGAGAGAGGCAGAGCCCAAGCTTGCTCCTCCCTGAGAAAGGCCACTTGAGAGAACATGCTCTCCCTCATGGGACACAGTGCAGAGGGAATGTGAAGTTTCATTCCTGATTCTTAGCATGATTTCCTGAACTAAGAAACCAGGTGGAGAGAAACACAGAAGAGACCTCAGCAGGATGTGATACTGACTCTTTGGAAAGGAGATTTGGAGGCACTGCAGCTGCTTAGGCTTGTACAGAACCAGAAGGGAGGGAATTTCCCATCCCTTGCATTGAATGGGGCAACAGGAAGAACGGCTGTTGCCACTCCTTTTACAGCAGAACGGTTTACTGGAGTCTATCCCCAACAATCTGGCTACCTGCCTCTTCCTAACATGGAGGTTCAGGATTTTGTAACTTCAGACCGCATTCATTCAGTTAATTCCAGATCCCCCAACTATACAAAGCTCCAATCCCAGTCTTTGTCCGCTATAAGCCCACCCCCCCAGAGATGCAAATTGCCCAGATTAGGTCAATAGCAACATCCATTTTAAAAAACGATCACAAAAAACCTCATTGCTCTCTATAACACATGCTCTCCCCAACTCCAATACAGGGTGAGATCCCATGGATAAAACATGATCCAGTCAGGTCTTTGGCTCTGGTTCCTGACGCAGTTCCCCATACACTTTGCAGGTGCATTTTTTCCTGCTCCTTGCTCTTCTTCTCCCCAGGAGGAAAGGAACACCAAAGGTTAACCCCCAGGGCACAGAAATGGAGGTGCAGGAGCTGTCTACACACCAGTCTCATTTCTTTCGCTGCTTTTGACATCAGGTTCCTCTTGCACCTTTCTCATCTCCAGCCCTTTCACCCACGTGTAGGCAAAAGAGCCCCCCAGAACCATCAGGTTACTCGTCCACCACAAGAAGCTCTTTGTCTCCTCAAAGTAGATAACAGCCAACACTGTTTGGGCACAGGCCTTGGCTGTCCCAGACACGTTGTGGGTGAGTGGGCTAGTGAACTTAATCTGAAGTCCAGTCACATACCCAATGGCAAAGCCAAACACTCCCCCCAGGGTCATCATGCCCCAAAAACTGGGGCTCCCCAGCTTGTCGAAGTGGTAGAGGGTGCGGAACTCGCCCAGCAGCATCATGAGGGGGAAGAACAGCACACAAGCATTGACGTTGTTGTAGAAGGTCAGGCGCCAGATGCTACCATCCACCACAGGCAGCACCTTCTTGGTGTAGATGGCATTGAGCGAGACACACAGGCTTGCTAAGATCCCAAAGAATATACCTGTCCATGACAGAGTGCCCTCTGCTCCTTCCTGGTCAACGCCCAGCCAGAAGCCACCTGCAACCAAACAAATCAGGCATCATCTGAACAACTGCTGAAGGACTCAAAACATACAGTCAGCAATTCATCATTTACCTTATACTGAATAACCACAACCACAAGCAGAGACAGGCTTAAGGGCTTCCCCTTTCTATTAAATGAACCCACAAAGTGTCATGACTAGTGTCCCAGGAAGATTTATTTCAGGAGCGCAGGTAATTTACTGTGCTATCATTCAATCTCAGAGGACCAATTCCCAAACTGAGCAGGCAGCATGAGTTTAGAAACTATTATTCCAAAGAGCCATGAACTAAAGCTAAAGGTACTCTTTGTGTATAGGCCATTTTCAGGAGATCATACAATTTTTTTTCTAACTGAAAAGGCAGCAAACTGACACACAGGTAGCAAGAAATATTCCTCAAGGTTTAAAAAAAAAAGAAAAAAGGGGGGGGAGGCCTCACAGGCTTTGCTGCACTGTTCACAGGAAGGGAAAGATAGGTCAGAAAAGAAGATGGAAAGATAGTAAACACATGGATGTAATATTAAGAAGCTTGATCAAAAAAAGATCACAAGGCAGAAACTGAGTGCAGTATCTTCAACATGTTAAACTTTGATGGGTAACGCACACTTTAGCCACCCCCGAAACAGGAGCTACAGGCTTTGTGTCTTCAGGGCAGAGAGGGAGACCTCTCCCCATCCCGCTCATAAGCAAAACATAAAACGGGAGATGAGCTACTGAAGGAACACTGCACTGCCTCTCCATTAGCTGCTCCGTGCTGGAGGCCAACTGGGAAGTTGCCTGCAAAGCAGCTAGTGTGCTTTAAACTAAGCCCAAATACAAATGGGTTCAATGCACAGACAGAAAGGGCTTTGTGTCAAGCCACAGACGATGCTCGGCTATGCTGCTATAGGCATATGGGCAATGCTCTCACAGCAAAAGGAGACGGAGCCAGGGGGACAGTCTTAGAGAAACCCTGTGAGGCTGGCAGATGCCATAGTCCTGGACAATACCTGAAAACAAGACTAGCTGAAGGCAACTGCATGCATCACCTGGATGGAAAATACAGTAGTTCTGCTCCTGTTCACCTCTTTCATGGAGAAGAGGTTCTCTTGTCTCATTTTCACCTGAGTCCATCTGCTTGTCTAAGCACCAAAGTGAACACATGTCCACCTGGAACTGCACTGAAGTCAACATTTCACCATTCTTGGCATCTAAACAGCCCTCCAGTAGAAGGCAGCTTTTGGCATTACCGATGCCTTTGGAATGAAAGACTGTTAAGCCATTCCCGTGAAGCCAGTCAATGCCCTGCCCTACATCCTAACCACACAACCGGATCTTCTGGTGGTGCTTTATGCTTGGTTTGATCGGCTAACCCTTCATCACACACAGCCTGTCTGAATTGGCTGGCTCCATTGTACGGTCCCAATGGTGCCAATATAAATACTGGTATTGTTACCAAAGTTAATAACTAACAAGCACTTGAGAACAGGAAGAAAGCCACCTGCTGTTTTATGGCCTTTGCTGGGGGGAAGGTAAGGCAAGCTAAACTTCATTAGAGCATAGATAGGTTTTAGCGCTCAAAGGAAAGAGGGAACCATGGTCACGTAAGAGTAATTTCCTTTCCTAACGGGCTACCCACACGCTCCGGACACGCGAAGCGGGTTACCGGAGGCAGCGCGAGGCACGAGCCCTGAGCCAGCCCACCTCACCAGGGAGCTGCCGTTGCAGGCCGGGATGGCTTCCCAAGGGGAAGACACCCCACCGCCGTCTCTCCGAGTTTACGGGGCCGGCCGCCGGGTGGGCGCAGCCCCCTCCCGCTCCTCCTCACCTATGATGACTCCGCAGGCCAGGAGGGCGTAGAGGGAGGTGGTCTGCTTGAGGAGCAGGTAGGAGAGCAGGACGTTGAAGACGGTGGTGAGGGAGCGCCCCACGTTGTAGAAGGCCACGCCGACGTGCTTGAGGCAGAGGTTGTTGGAGGTGACCATGCCGATGAAGACGGCGGAGAGGGGCAGGACGCTGCGGGACACCTTGGGGTCGAGGCGGAGGGCGGGCAGGCTGGGGCAGGGGGGCCCGCAGGCCGCCCCCAGGCTGAGGCCCAGGCAGAGGGCGGCCGTCAGGGCGCACTGGAAGAAGGTGACGAAGAGGGGGGCGTCGAGGCGCAGCGAGGGGCTGTCCAGCAGGTACTTGTTGAGGAAGACCATGGCGATGGAGGTGAACCAGTAGAGGCAGACCACCACGGCGATGCGCAGGGCCCGCAGCAGGAAAGGGGCCCGCTGGTCCCCGCCGCCCTCCGCCGGCAGCAGCGGGTC
>NW_010973132.1:2756911-2819325 GCF_000737465.1 Haliaeetus leucocephalus | reverse complement strand
CGGTGGTTAACAGCAGCCGGAGGAGGTGAGCGGCACCGTGTTCGTCCGGCGGCACCGGGCAGTGGGCGACAGGGCCGGGGCGTGAAGGAGGCAACGGGTGGCAGCCCCTCTGTGAGGGAACGACACCCGCTCCGCTAGCCCCTCTCCGTGTCCTTTATGTGGTGGTTGGAGCAGCGTTTTGGACGTTCAGCCATTTGCCGACGCGGGTTATGCCCACAGCCCGCCACGAAGTACGGGTCTGTGCTCTGCTGCCTGAGCCTTATTTACAGAAATAAAGTTCGCGTTTTTGTGGTGATAAATAAATAAAACCTTCCCGATAGGACCTGAATGAAGGAGACACGGTGACACGCCTGCAAATAGCTCATAAGGACAGTACAGGGAAGTGCCGGCTGCCTTACTCTCCTTCCTGCAGCGTTAACTTTGAAATTTAATCAGGAGAATGTCACTGCCGATGTCATTAACTACTCCAGCGCTGATGGGCAGCCTGTGCTGAACTCTGCACCACCCTGCTACATGGCAAGCAATACAGGAACTAAACTACTTTCAAGGTAGACTGGGTATTGGGGTAAGCTGCACCTACTCTCCTGCTAAAGCAGTTATCCCACAGTCCCAACTCATCATTCCGCCTACAAAAGACCCATCTGGCCATACTCGCATGCCAAAAGGTCCCACCTTCTCTTAATGGGGCTTTATAATAAAGGAGCCTTTTTAATACCAAACTCTGGCACCTTGTGAATTCAAACTGCTGGTCAGGATGAAATAAATTAAAATTAATACCACATTCCATGTGCCGGGCCAGTCAGCAGTGAGCTCAGTGTCAAACATGGGTCAGTACGATCCCCCACTCCTTATTTCAGCTGACACTGCTGCAAAATGTCTGGTCTGCAATGTCCTGGGACCCAGCAATTTGCAGAGGGCACAATTAAGGGGATTTCGGAGGCAAGGCCAGCGGTGTTAATTGCCCTTATAGCAGCTATGCTCTTGCAGTTGTGAAGGACAGAAGCATAGCAGGGGTTGTGGGGAGAGAAGTGATGTATTTCATTAGACCAGTTGATGCGGCTGGAAAATGTTTCAGGCATAATGTGCTTTTCTCAGATCTCTGAAATAGCACTTGATTTTTTTTTTTCCCCCCAGCTGCCTCAGCTGGTTTTGTTGCCTTTGCTCATAGCCCTTCCCTTGCAAACAGCACCTGGGCGCTGGTGGGAATCATGCTCCCTCTGGACAGAGAAAGTTGGTGCCCGGGTGTTTGCTGTGGACTGCCCAAGTGCCCCGCAGGGTGTCGGAGAGCTCTGGCTATGTGCTGAGCACCATCTCTCACCCCTGCACCATGTGATGGGCTATCAGGCGCCTTTCCAGCCTGGCAGACCCCTTGCAACCCCAAGCGAGTTTTGCCTCTTCGCCTCACCGACCTTCCCGCTCTGCCTCCCCGCGCAGGCAGCCGGGAGAGCCGCAGCGGCGCGTGGTGTTTGCCCGAGCACACACGGGGCGTGAGGGCAGCAGATGCAGGCCTGCAGCTCCTGCCGTGGAAACAGCGGAGATCGTGACTCTGCGCAGGGGCTGGCATCAAGGCAGGGAAAGCTGCTATCGATATGCTGGAAATGACCGACCGGTGTCCCCTGTATCTCAGCCATGCTTTGATCCTGCTGCCAGCAGTGCAGCTAGCACTTACTCATTGCAAGCTTCCTATCCTTCCCATCCACCTCCTTCCAGCTCCTGGCCCAGCACTTCTCCTGCAAATGGGATTGGTAAGGTAAGAAAAAAGATAGTGAACAGCCTGGGTGTGGGGCGCTGGGTTGGTTCTAGAGGTCCCCGTGGCCTGTTACACATACCTGTGGCTTCAGCATCACACATTTGTCTTAATTTCAAGGAAATGACCTCTCCTACCACTAATGTTGCAAGTATGACAGCACCTCTGGTGGAATTAGAGCCAGATATAGATCTCCCCCCCCCCCCCCCCACTTGCTAGTGTTGTTCAAAATGTCTTCTCTAAACTAAACACAGAAATTAGAGATGGAAAAACACCCAACCCTCAATTCCATCTTGTCCGCTCATTCAGCACATAGCAGATTGCTTTGTCCTGCACAAGTTTGAAATATCCCAATCAATAAAATGTTCATTGCTTCTCCTGGGGGATTATTCTCCAGCCTTATCACACATGTATGGCACGTCTGCATGGGAGAATTGACCAGAATAGCTCTCTCAGCTCTGCCAATATAAGTCCCCAGTGTTGACAGTGTATTCCAAAATAAAAGTGATTTATTCTCGAATAATCAGGTAGTTCTGTGATAGTTGTGCTGGTCAATCTCCCTAGGCAGAGCTTGTCTACAGCATGGCAATGGTTCTGACAACTGCTTTGAGTAAAGGCTTGTCTAGGTGCAAAAACTGACTGGCAGAGTTATTCTGCCACAGCCATGCCTGCCTACCTGCCTCACTCTGGTTTGGGGGGAAGGTGATTTAAAGTTGTAGGTGATTTAGAAATTTCAGAGTGAAGGTGGTAATGAACAGGTTATAATGCTAATTGGAGCTATTGTAACAAAGTAGCCTGGCTTCCTGCACAGCACCAGCCTTAGGCTTCCCTGAATTAATTCCTGCTTGAATTCAAGCTGATCTTTTAGGAAAAAAAAATCAGTCTTGATTAAAAATACTTCCAGGATACTGAATTCAACAGAGCGCTAGCAATATTATTCCAATGGCTGGTTATTTCCCACTAAATAATGTACACTCCTTTTCGTGCTTGGAGTTGCCTGGTTCAAGATTTCAACCTCTGAATCTTATTCCAGCTTTGCTGATTTTTTTTACAAAAAAGTGCTTATAGGCAGGTGAACTTATCTCTTAACCTAGTTTTTTAGAAGATAAATACATTGAACTTCCTTACAGAACATGCTTATTATGCTACAGCAGCAGCAATTCACTTCCTTATATGGACGAGACCTAGATATTTTCCTGCCCTGCAGCCTGGTTGTATATTAACACAATAGCACATATCGTGAAGAACCAGCACGGGATTACTTCTGGTTTAGGAGTGTGCTGCTTCATGTTCCCCGAGTGCTTTCAAAATAAACAATTATAACTGGTGGAGATCTGAGGCTGGAAATAAGCAGCTTTGACGGGTTCCTCGTGCTGGGAAATCTGGCTGCCTCGGGAATGTCCTTGTTCCCATGTCCTGCAAGGTGCCTGCGCTGCTGCCGGCAGCTGGCATGCCTGCCTGCCGGCATGCACACAAGCATGCACTCCTGCATCTTATTTAATCCTTTCCTATGTGAACAGAAAAAGTTTTAAAATATGACAGGCAGTGCTCCTCTGAGGGGAGAGCTCTCCCCTTCCCCCTTAAATTATGTGACCTACCTGAAAGCAAGGAAATCAGCTGATAACCAGCAGCCCGGCTGATAAAATAGCAATAGGCTTTGGGTGTAAGTCAAACCCACTGGTGAGACAGCATAAATTGCATTTCCTGGCCACACAGGAGACCTGGACGTGCCGACCAATGTTAGTGTGGAAACAGGCCCTTGGTAGGTCATATAGAATAGCAAATGAAGCAGCAGAAAACATTGCCAGTTTTGAGTGTTTCTGGATCTTCAGGAAAACACCTTTGGGGTTAGAAATAGCGCTCATTCCACTACCTGGAATGGGACATGGGAGGAAACCAGCTCAGCAGTGAGGTCGTTCCAGTTTACTGAGGGATTTATTGTTCCTTGTGTCTATGGGGATCTGATTTCTGGTTAATACAAGCATCCCTGATGCAGGCATTTATAAAGTATGGGGCTTACGAGTCAAGACATCAAACTAGCTTTATATATGTATACACAAACACATAGATACAAACATATATGTAAGTATATGTATATCTGTACATATGAATATGTGTATGCTCAGCCTACATACAGTCAGTGTATCCCCACAATGGCATCCAAGCAGGGACCAACGACCTAGGAGGGTTCACTTGTGACAGAAGTATTACTTTACTGGACCTGCTGGTGATTCCTCTGGTTTGCTGTGTATCTCAGCAAAATTAACTTGAGCCTTCAAGGTTTCAAGTTTGAACTGCAGATATTGCCTGGTAACAACAGGTCTCAGCTGTCACACCATTATTTCATATTTGCTGATAATTAATAGAGGAGAAGGAGGCCAGTGCAAAAATCCAAGCCTGATTTATCAGATCACAACAGCCAGATCAGTTCTCTCTCTGCTAGGTAGTAAACATGAGTCGGGCTGAGAGAATAGAAAAATCTCTTAGTATCATCCCCAAACAACACTCATTTCTAGCACCAGCGTTTCCCATTATGACACAGCATCTTTCCAGACTCCCGGATTCATAGGAGAAATGGCAGTGACAGGATAGTGCTGCCATAGCTCTCCGTTGCGTGTGGTAATAGATGTCTCAGCAGTTGCATCATGGAAAAATGTGGAGCACCTGGGGAGTCCAGTACAGAGGCAGGCTGGTGTCATTGCAAAATGGGAACAGTTTTGGTCCAGGTGGATTTATTAGCTGTGGTTCTGTGCCAGCCTTGTTGGCCCAGGCAGCTGCTGCAAAGATGCTTTGGTGCCTGCCCCACGTGCTGTCCTCCAGCAGCTTGGTGGCACCAGCTGGAGAGTGCTTGGATCCAGCTGCACCCAGCTCAGACACCCTCTTGGACCCCAGAACATGGGAGAGTCATGCAGAATCTGCTGGAGCTCAGCCCAGAAGGGGCTAACTCCCAGCTGGATCCAAACCAGCTCTGTAACTGGATCAAAACCAGCACTGCCTTGGCTCTTCAGCCTCTGTATGTCTGGTGCCAGGGCCCATGCTGACTCAGCTCTGTATAGAGGCAGTGGGGTCCAAGAGGACCTCTGCGAGGGCTCTGTGCCACATCAAAGCAGCCCTGGGCTTTATAGACCCGAGCTGTTTTTGGAAGCAGTGCAGGTGCCCCATCAGCTAATAAACTTGGCCACATCTCAGATTGTCTCTGCATCTGGGGCATGCTTAATCCCCAACCTGGGTAATCTGACTGCACGTAAGTGGAAGAATAGTACATAAAAAATAGGTAATGAAGGTTTCTCCTGGCTGTCTTGTTCTTTCTTGGTTTCCTCAGGACTCCTGCCTTGACTGGGGAAATGGCAGGGATGTGCTTTGTCCATGGGCAGAGACCAGAGGGGAAGGCAGCAGCCAGTTCCTTCCACCCCCAAATTACAGCATCACCATCTGGCAAATCTCTGAGCCTGGATCCTTCCCCTGCCCTGCTCCCCTGGCGTGAAATTCAAGCTCTGCCTGAAACAGTCACACCTTAGACCCGGCTGAACATCTGCACCAGAGGTGCTGGGGGGGAATGCGCTGGGTTATAACGTGTGGTTGTGGCAGAAGGGACACTAGAGGGCAGGGCCGGCACACGGTTGGAGCCTTCCCAGGCAGGGCTGGGACAAGCCGGGGGCTGGACTGGGGAGGACTGGGGAGTGTGTGGACAGGACTGGGGAGATGCTGGGGCAGGACTGGGGCTGGAGTGGAGGGGAGCCCTGGCCTTGCTGTCCAGCTTCGCCTGCCTGCTTGCAGCCGTGGGAGGGAGGAGTGGGCGCTGCGAAGGCTGTGAGCTCTGCAACTGCTTTCTGGGGTACGTGGGGATGCTACGGCAGGGGGCACATCTCCAGCTGCCCACGCTGGGCTTCTCTACTAAGCCCTTGGCCTCCGTCACCATCCAAGAATGGTATGAATCAGGCCCCAAGGGTCCTGGCGTCAGCTTAGAAATCACGGCACGACACAAAACATCACGGATTATACACGCTGCCCAGTTCCTGCGTGTTTCCCGTGCACCCCCCACTCTCCACCTCATCCCTGTGGGCTGCGGCAGCCTGCGCTCCCCACCCACACCAGGCAGAAGGAGCTGGCGAGGACCTGACCGCCCGCACAGCAGAAATGACTCAACACCACAGGGTGAAATCCGGCAGCCCGTGGCAGAGAAGTGAGCGGTGGGCGAGGGATGAAGAAGATGCGGCTTTGTCCCTCTGGCTCTGCAGAAAAAGGGGATAACCTTGGGGAAAGGTGTCCCTGTGCCCATCCTGGCGTGGGATGGCTGGGGATGGCTCTGCTTACTACGGCTCGGGAGCAGCCCGGCCACGATGATGCCGAGCTCTCCGCTTAGGGCTGGAAATGGCCCCACTGCCGTGGCCGGGTCAGGCGAGGGAGCAGCAGTCCGGCTCCCCAGGAGCAGGGTGGGCAGGTAGCGGGCTGTGATTTATGAGGCAAGCCCTTGGAAACTCTCCGAACCCAGTGCTTAAGTGCTTCTGAATGGCAGCATTAATTACTATTAAAAACACACATTTATATCTCTCTCACCTGCTTTAAATCCTGTGAAATTAGATTCCCTACCCATCCCTTCCAGCCTCGGTGGCAGCCCAGGGTGTTTTATAGGCCTATAAAGCCCCGCAGTACCTGCTGTCTACACGGGCTCTTATTTACGAGGCCTTTAACAGGCTTCCTGGCTGCACCATCTGAGCCCCCTGATCATTTCATTTCTGTGTCCCTCGGAGGGAGTTGTCCCCTCGGCTGCCCTGCCAGCCGTTCCTCCCTGCGGGGAGCAGCTGATGCAGAGACCCAGCTACCTGGGGTGGGAGCGAGACCATGCTGGGGGTCCTGATCGAACCCATTTCCACCATTTGGCCCAGCCTCTCTGGTTTTATGTAGAAAAGGGATTCAGTGAGACAAATGCCTCGTGACAGGGTTACAAATGGCCTCATTTGCTTGTCCTTTACAGCAGAGTCATGCCAGGAATCACCAAAAGTCACCTAGCACCTCCCAGGACTGGGAGGTGAGCAGCCTTAAAACCCCAGATTTACTGTGCACAGAGACAGTGGTTTGTATATATGTAAAGTTATGTTTGTGTAGGTCCTACCTAAAAAGCAAATATTATTTCCATGGTTTATCCTTTCTTTTTGGAGGGTGGAGGCAAACTGTGTAGAAGTATCTTAAAATAGCCAGCTTTTCCCTAATGGACTGCAGCCGTTTTGCAACTCATCCTATATTGAATGCCTTGGCAATGCTTTTGAAAATATACTATGCCTCTGGACTGAGACACGAAGCCCATTTTGTTAGGCACTCTCTTGTCCCCGTGTCACGGAGGATAGGGTGGGGTGGAGGTGGGAGCTCAGTTCTTCTCCAGAGCTCTCCCATATTAAATCCCCATTGCTGGCTCTGCCTCCCCCAGCACTTCTGGGTCCTCAGACCTGCTGGAGAGTGGATACTGCTCTGGGGAATTGGCCAAATTTGTGTGCCTGTGTCAGCCTGCCGGGGAGGAATTGATAGATATCTCTGCCTCCTGACTCCCAGGCTGAGCATGTTAATTTATAGATTGGATCTGTTGCTCCTGATAAACGATATCTTACTTCCCTAATGCTGCCTTCAAATTGAGTTTTTAAGGCTAGGTCAGGTGGAGAAACCAAAGGGTGACTGCTTTCGATTTGCCCTGGCTTCGTTCTCTGTGGTTGGGCTGAAGGTGGCTTTTCAGGCGAGAGATGGATCTGGTGCGGCAGGGATGTCCCCCTGCCTTGGTGGCCAAGTTGGCAGAGCGTCTGCCCCAAATAGGGCTCTCAAGCCCCCCGCTTGGCTCCCCCAGGTGCTCAGTTTGCCCTGATGTGTTTTTGGGGAGGGCCAGCCGGGGAATCTCTGCTGGATGCTCCCTCAGCACCCTCCCTCCCTCCCTGCTGTGTCCCAGGTCCCCTGGGACAGGGCTGCCACCATAGCGGGACCTCTCCATCCAGCACCCGCTGCCCCCCCTCACAGCGTCATGCCAGGCCATCCTGCCCTTTCTGCCTCTCCAGCTGAAACACGGGTTATTTATGGAGGAGAATCGAATTTTCCTTGCCAGAAGAGCCATTTCCTACAGCCTGACAGTGCCCAGGGCACATGTGGGCTGCACCGTTGGGCTGCAAAGGGTTCCCAGTGCCATCTCACCTCCCTTCTGGTGAAGATGAAGGGTCCAAAGCCTCTGTGGGACCTGCTCTGGTCCCTCTGAGGAGCAGGGCATTATCCCCTGCCCCTTGGGGGGATAACAGGATGCAAGGAGGCTAACTCACCTGGGTGATGCGACCAAAACAAAAAAACCCCTTCTCCCAAAGCACCCCGAGCGATGCCCAGGAAGAGGGGAGGATGTTTGGAGCCATCCTTGGGGCAGCTGGAGGTGCAGGTTCCCCCCACGCACACTGAAGGGGGGTGTCCCAGCAGCCCGAGGCAGCACGTCCTGGGCCATGTGACACCAGCCATCCTCCTCATCCTCCTCCATCCAGCTCCGTTCCCAGTCTCTTAAAACACTGCTGAGCTGCCTGCTTGGGCAGACGGTAGAGGTGTGCCTTAGACCTTGCTGAGGAGGGTGTCAGAGCCCAGGCTTGCCCAGCAGCACAAGGCAGTACCCAAAGGCTCCCAGAGTTGGCTCCTGCCCACACCTGAAGCCAACAGCGTACCAGTAGTCATTCTCCAGGGAAAAGTGGCATTTCCCTTTCTTTGCATGTTTCAGGTGGTGTCTGCTGAGCTTTAATCCCTTCAGGGGATGTGCCTGAATGATCACAAGCAAAGCTTTGGTGAGGATCCTTCTCCAGCAGCAGAGAGGACTGTTTTCTGGAGCATAGCCAATGGCTTAAAGCTGTACATACGTGAGCAGCTTTGCTGCTCCTCCAGGGAGCTGACTAGCAAAGTTAAGAGTTGGCCAAACAGCCAGGATTAACCATATCATTGCTCTAACCCTCCTGAGGTTACAGTGGTTAAAGGCATGTGTGAGACCTGTTTAGCTTGTCATTATCAAGCCCTGGCTATTTTCTTGTTACCCAAGAATGGAGTTTGCTGAAGCCACCTCTTTATGCTTGAGTGTCACTGTAGTAACACAAAATAAATCAGCCCAGTGAATACCTTCCACAGGTGATGAAAAAAGAAGCCAGTAGTGCCTCACAGAGGCACGAACCTTCTACTCAGGGCTAACTCTGAAACCTAATAAACCATCATCCAAACTACACTACATCCCTTGCCCAATTTCTAGCAACCACAGCAGTAAAAATTTCCTTGCGCCACAATCACAGCCATTTGAGATAGCAAATCCTGCAGGACATTGGAAACTAAAAATAATGGAGCTGGGAACAATAAACTGAATTTGAACTTCCAATTAAAGAAACGCAGAGGAGATGGCTGTGATTTGATTTGGATTTAATTCAGTCCAAGCTTCCCCCTTTCAAGGTTTGTTTTCTTCCCCCAGCTGCTGCAGACTCTCCCATCCGCTGCAGTGCAAGCTGCAGAATAAACCTTGCTGCTGAATTTAGGTCAAGCTTGCCAGGGAATACATGGGGCCCTGGCTGTTATTAATGAATATGGGTAGCATAAAGACCACATTGCAATCGCAAGAGTGGATGCTTTAAAGCCAGCACCCAGCTCTGTTGCTCCTGAAGGACCCGTGAGTGATGGAGGGGGCATGAGAGCTGGAGTGGAGCACAGGGGAACAAATGTGCTTGTGAGCCCTGTCTCGCAAAACTAGTTAAGTTGAAACCCTCAGCCTCCCTGTGGCCTGGGATCTTGGTACCAAGCATGCATTACCCCAAGCAGAGAAGAAAAATACCTGGTCAGGGGAAGCCAGGGCAGCGTGGATGCTGATGGCAAAGCCTTCTCCAGCCTCCTCCTCCCCTACCATTCCAGCTGGCTGCACAGGAGCATTATCACCATAATTATATTTGTACTTTTTAACCTCTGGCTCCTGTTGGCATGACGCTGAATGCTCTCATGCCTGGAATATTAACAAGGGGATTGCAGGACCCACGGGAGCCTGGCACCCACGAACGAGCAGGAAGAAACGGGGCGAGGAGCCCTGGCCTCCCAAACCGCTCGGAGCAGAGGGAAAGCAGGCAAGGGTTGCCTGCAGCCGGGAGCTGCTGCTGGGGATCCAGCTGTGAGCCTGGGACAGCCGAGGAGGAGAAGCGTGTACGAGGCTGAGAATGCAGGCTCAGGGCCAGGCACGGGGCCGGGAAGGTGGTTCACTGCTCCTGCTGTGGTGCAACCAAAGCAATCCCTTTCATCTTGCTGTGGTCATCAACAATGCGGAATCTGAGCAGCAAGAGGGCTGCTGGCAGCGCTCCAACGCACGAAGCAGGTTGTACCCTGCAAATTATCCCATGGATTAAGGCAGAGAAGGGCCTGTTTACGCCTCACAGAGGAGCTGTTGGCTGCTGTAACATAACCCAGGAGCTGCAGGGCTCTGAGGAGCAGCCTGTAGTCTGGTGATGGCAGAAATGCATCTTGGGGCATTGCAACCCCACTGCCCTGTTCTGCGTGGGTTAGCACAGGGTCCATATAGTCAGAACCAAGTGTTCCTTTTTTTTAAAAAGAGGAACACATGTCCTTTCTAGCAAGAAAAACTCCCCCTCCTCAGCAGGCATCCCTTCCTTGCTTCCACTTATCCCTCACAGGGTATAAAGACCCTTCCCAGCAACTCACTAGACACAAGCACTCACATCTGCCCTAAGCCCCCACCTCTGTTCACTCTGAGCCCCTGGATTGCCAGATTTAGCAGACAGGCTGGAGAAAAGCAAATACCAAAGGCTGGAGGGGAATCATTTCATGGGCACAGCTGGTCCTGCAGTAACAGGTTCTGTGGTAAGCAGTCCTGCTGCAGGTGGCTGGGGGCTGGGAGGGAGAGGAGGGAGGCCTGTTGGTGTGCATCTTGTCCCCAGCTAATCCACTGCCCATGCTTCCCAGCACACTGGGAATAGCATCACCCCGATCCCCCCAGCATCACCCCGATCCCCCCCAGCATCACCTGCTGGGCCCCTTGTTACACACCCCGAGCTCAGATCTGCGTTCCCCAGCACATGGGTCCCCAGCGCTCATTTTGTGCTAACAGGGCTGCCGTGACTCTAATTGCCTGATAAATGTAATTGAAGCTTCTGGCTTACCCTGGTGTTACTATCTGGAGCTGTTGATGGGAGTTAACAGTAGCTGAAGCGCAGCTTGGTGCCTCCTGCCCTTGCAGCAGCACATGGGACTCCCAGGCAGTCAGTGCCGTGCTCCGGGTCGCTCCTGTGCTGCTGCCTCTGATCTAGAGAAATGCTCTGCTGTGCAGCCTTGCTGCATCCAGCTGGGTCATACAGTCCTTTAACCTGCACCTTTTTTGGTCATGCAGAATCTTGCCCTCACTTGTACACTCGAAGGAGGCCCTTTAATGCACTTCTGCTTTATTACTTGTCCTTTTCAATTTGCCTCTAGCCAGTTACGCTGTGAGGCCAAACTCTCCTGCACCGCTTGCCAACAATACTGTGTCGTTGCAGACAATTAGACAAAGAAGCCACTCAAAGGATTCTCCAGGTAAGGTTACCTCTCAAAATCCATCGGTGAAACAGGAGACCGGAGCATTGCAGGGTTATTGCATCAGACATCAGCCAGTGGAGGTGTGTGATTGCAGAGCCTGTGGGTTTGGGAAAGTGCTTGTTCTCCAGCATCCCAAGGGGCTACTGGCAGGATTAGGAGTGTTACTCTGCAGCAGGATCATTTGGGCGTAGAGTTTGTTAGTCATCAAGCTGAGCAGCAGCCTTAAAATAAGGCGTAGAAGTCCAGATCTCTGCAGAGAAGGGGCTGGGCTGGGGGAGCAGAGTGATCCCCTGCTGATGTGGAGCCAGGCACTGTAGGGTGGTCAACCACCTCTCAGGGCGTACTCTGATAGAAAACCAGTGACAGTCGCAGGGCCAGGGCTCTGGCAACTAGTATTGTCCCTCCTTTTAATTGCAAGCTCTTTTGTTTCAGGTGAAGAATGCCCACAGAAGAAATTATATCAGCTAAAATTCAGTGCATCCCACACTGAAGATATCCAGGATGGATAGGCCATCTGGAATGAGTCTTTTCATCTGTTTTATTGAACAACTCTTACAGATCTGGAGCCCCTGTGGTTTTCCACAGTCTCAAAAATCTCCTCCAGCCCAGAACTGTTCAGCATCAGGGCACTTCAGCTACCCACCACCCCTCTGCCCCCCCATGCCAAGGTAAAGAAAAGTCAGTGCTCACCAGTGCTGAGTGAGCAAAGGGAGGCTTCATTTTTAGGGTAGGACAGCCATAGTGGTGCCTGGAGTCCCTGGTAATGAGGTTGTGAGGGCAGTGGTTATAGCTCTATACAGTGTAAAAGCAGAGAAAGGGGCTGCAGCTCAGCACCCACTAACAAGCTTCATGACTCTAAAGCCAGCCCCACACGACACCCATTTCTGCTTGCAGACCAGGCAGCACCCCCAGGGAATGAGGAAGGCAAGCCCAGGGCTTGTGATTGCACAGCAGAGAAAGCTGGAGTAAATCTGTCTTTGGGGAGAGGGGGGAAACAAGGCAAAGCAGGCTGAAGCCCCCTTCTGAGAGCATTTACTGTGGTACCCAGTCTGGCTAGCCTACACCCCCAGCACATGCCGCAGCTGGGGCCAGTGCCAACTACAGCCTTTGTCAGCGGCTCGTGCCCCTCCAGGAACATCTGACGCTTTTCTACTCAAGGGATACATGATAAGAAGAAAGAAAAGCCTTTTGGATTGTCCTTGCAGAGATCCAGTAGCACCAGAGCACTCGTGGCCCAGAGCAGGTTCAGCAGCGCGCAGGATGGAGCTGGTGCCCGATCACACTGGCTCCATCCCATCCCCAGGCAGAGCAGGCTGTTCCTGCTGCTCCCATGGGCAGCTGGCCCTTTGCTGTCACATTGGCCATGGCCATGCTGCCACATCCCCGTCCCCAGCAGGCAGTCACACCGCACGCTCCCAGATGCAGTATTGACCCAAAGCGCATCGCCTAAAGCCTCCGGTCCCTGGAAAGTGCGGAGCCAACAAGCCCTTGCAGCGTAGATGTTGTGGGGTTGTCCTCCCCTTGGTAGGGAAAGCAAGGCTGGAAGAGCCAGAACAAGAGCATAGGAATTTCTTTGCCCCTCGGCTTCTGCCAGGCTGTTTGTTCCCTGCTCTCCTTGCTGGACTTGGCCATTTTATGGAGCTAAGGCCCAGCTAGCAAAAAAACCAACAAATGTGGGGGTGCAAGGAGGCATGACGCATCCCCTGGGCTGCAAAACTCTGCTCCCCACACTCTTTCTGCCTTGCAGAGCTGGCCCCATCCCCTCCCAGGAAGGCCCAGGCTCTTCATTTAACTCCCAAAGCACCTGCAGCAGCTCAGCTCGCAGAAGTCCCCACCTCTGTGGAAACCTCCTCTTTTTTTTTTTTAATTTCATTTTTTATAGAGGCCTTTGAAGATGCTTGTTGCCATGGAAACATGCTTTAAAGAGTGCCTTTTCCCTTGCCTTCCCTTCATCTTGAGAGCTTCTGTTGCCATAACAGCCATATCCGACTCCTCCCTTCTCCCTGCCGGCTGCCCCACTGTGGGATGCGGTGGGGTGAGATACCCCAGCCCAGGAGCCGGTCTCTGGGGCAGGTAAAGCCACCGTGGGGCACGGCCCTCTTGCTGCCCCATGGTACCATCAGCTGAGGTGTCCGCCTTTGGGGTCCCGGACGCCCCTGCGGTCAGGGACACAGGAGGTGCCTGTACTCCCTGCAGGTGGTCGGTGTCCCTCCTCGTGCCCGTACGTGCGGGGTGTGGAAGAGGCAGCCCGCTAGAAGAGCATCTCTGGGCCATGCCGCTGCCTGCAAGCCCCTTGGTTACACAGCAGAGGGGCTGTCCCCTTGCCCCTGGCCCTCAAGCCCCACGGTGATGACACCGGGTGGTTTTCTGCACCATTTATCCTAAAGGCCTTGACTGAACCATTCCCCTACGGATCAGTGGGCGGCATCGTGGCTGAGCTGAAAGGAACATTTGCGATTAGGGTGGCTTTGATCTCTGTGCTGCCCAGCGCTGGGCAGCCAGGGCTATATTGCGGTCCCCGTAGAGGGCAGGGTCCCTCGTCTTGGTGGCAGCCTTCCCTGGGCAGTGGTGCCGGTGGGCAGGAGGTGCTTGCTCCGGGACCACCCATGTCCAGGGCACCCCAGCCCTTGACACCCAGCAGGGAGGGTGGCACAGGCATCTCGCTGGCTGCTGCCCATCCTCTGGGCATCCCGCAACAGCCCTGCTCATCTCGTTGCCGCTGCAGGCAAACCGCAGCAACTAACCTGCTTCTTTCCAATTTATTTTGCAGCCAGCAGCTGCTGTGGCCGCAGCTCCTGGTTCCTTCCCCAGGGGCTAAGCAGCCTTGGACTACGCTGTGAATCCTGCCCTGGCAAGCTTGTCCCTCTGGGATGGCAAGTCCAAGCTTACCAACGATGGCTTGAGAACGCGAAGCGAGCCACGGCGTCCCTGCGCTAGCAGCTTGGCTGGGTGGTTCCAGGCAGGATCTGGGGTCACAGGGAGGAGGCTGTGAGGTGACAGAAAGCACGACCTGGACCACATCTAACCGTGCTGCACTCCTCCATCCCGCTGCGCCTTCAGCCAGCCAGATCTGCGGCCACCCCCACCAGCTCTGGGGGGCCAAATTTCTGCCTCAGCTCCACTAATGCCCCTCACTCCTGGCCTGCATCTCCCCCCTCTTCTCCCACTCTCACGTGTTGCCCGAGCAACATCTTCCCTTTGCATCGATGAGTCGCTTGGGGACAGGGTGCCGCAACCCCCCCCAGGGCGTGTGGTACATCCAGGCACAATTCTAGCACAGGTGGGAGGAGAGGAGGCGAAAAGGGAGGCTGCAGCTCCCTCCCTGCTCCCCGCTGGGCATCCACATGCCTGTCACAGATGGCTGCCTGCCTCCCACCCTGTGGCTGCGTCAGGCTCTTGCGTCCCTTTGGCAGGACGGTCCACGGGCAGGGATCCCCCAGCTCACATCAGCAAAGCCAGTTCCGAGGCTGGACACGGCACAGTTCACGCCGGCACGGTGTGGAGCCACACTGAATGGTGGAGGTGAGGCTAATGAGCGCTCAGAGCACCAGGGTGGGGAAAGGCAGGCTTCCCTCCTGCCCTCTTGCAGGCCCTTGCCTGGAGCATCACTGTAGCGAAACAGACCCTGTCCCCTGTCCCCCTGGGTTTTCTGCTTTGCCACCAGCTTCTGCAGAGCCGAGACTAATGGAGAGCACATTGCTGGCTGCCGTCATCTCAATTAATGCAGCCCTGCTTGCTTTAGCAATTACCTGCCAGTGGCTTGCAGCCCACTTCTAGCTGGAGATCTCCTGCCAGCATTTACAGCTGACGAGCAGAAGTGGGGAGCAGACATGGAGGGCACCTTGATCTAGCCTTGCCTGGATTCTGGATGCCCTGAGGGCTGGATGCCTGCTCTGCCAGAGACACCTGCATGCCTGGGACAGGCACGTGGGGCTAGGATGGGCACCAGCTGGCCACCGGAGAGCTCAAGGCAAGTGCATTAGCCCCTGGCTAATGCCTCCAAGGAGAAAAGTCACCTTGGCCAGAGAAGGGTGGCAAGGCTCTCAGCACAGGCACGGCTTCTGTGGCTGTGTCCCATGCTTGTGGTGAAGCTCTCCATCAGGAAGGATGTCAGTGAGAGCAGTGCTATGGTCCCCCACAGCCACCAAGTGCTGACTGGCCGATGACAGCACTAACCAGCCACCGGGAGCAACTGAGCATCCTCAGGAAGGGGCACAGAGGCCACACTGGCTTCTTCTGCACAGGCACCACAATCCCAAATCTCCCAGAGGCACTAGCCTTAAGAGAAGAGTGGAAAAAATTTTCTCCTGAATCAGGGCAAAAAGGGTTAGGAGACTGCTGGTTTTTTTTCTTAAATGTGATTTTTTTAAGTCAGAAGAGAAAGCGCTCTTTTTATTTACTTGCTGCTTTCCAAGCTTTTAGGGTGCACCAGGGTCAGGTTTTCAAAGTGTTCCTCCAAGCAGTGAGGGATAGAAGTTTATTTAAAAGCGAAGAGAGGTGGGAGAGAGAGAAAAGCGAGACAAGCATCTCCTGCCGTCGGGAGCTGGGTTTGCAGAAACAACAGCAAGTCCTGAGAAAGGCACAGCAATGGGGCTACCCGTATAAGACCTCAGCTCTGGCCAGATCCACCCTTTGCAGCTCTCCAGCTTACTGCGAGCCACAAGACCTTGTCCCATAATCCTCATATTTTTCCAAATATCTCCTACTACCTTCCTTCCCCACTGTGGCTTGCCCTGCATGGCCCTGTGTGGGCTGCAGCATGCCAAGCCCATCCCCAAAACCTTCCTTGCCTGGAGTTCAACTATTCAGTAGCCCTGCGTCAGCTGAAGTAGTCACGCAAAATAGAGTCACATAGACAAACATTATTCCAGAAGAGGAAGAAACATCACCAGCCTTCTCCAGAGGGCAGCAGCAGCAGAGATTTAAATGGCCACAATGCAATTTCCTCAAGATGTTGAAAACTGTTACCGAGCTTCACTTCTAAACTAATTAGAGCTCTTTACACGGCATTAGTATTTGCTCCGCACCATAGCAAGGTCTTCCCAAACTTAATCAGCACAGTTTCTCTTTTGGCTGTGTATGCATGAGGGCTGTGTGTACGTACGCATGTGCACCGAGCCAAACGAAACACCTCTGTTGCTAAAAAGTCAGAGCTCCTTATTGCTACCCAAGTCTTATGATTTTGCTACTGATCACCATGACCAGGAAACTTTAAGGAAGAGGTTTAGAGTACCTGCACATCCCAGGATGCCCCTGTGTCGTGGCATTTCACGGTCCCTGAGCCAGCCTGCAAGCTGGGGAGCAGCTGAGAGCAGGCTGCCGATGTGCTGTTCTACCCCTCTGGCCAGGCAGGGAACAGACTTTAAGAAATAGCTGTATTTTCACCAAAAGCTGTCACAGGACCATTAGACAATAGCTCTTTGAACAGCAATGTCCATCAACTCTCCTTGGCTTTATGGGGATGGTGGTCCTAGTGGCATGCATCTCCTTCGGGGTGGAGGACAGTGGGTGATGGGGCTGAGCGCGGTCCTGCAAGCAGCCATGCTCCTCTCAGCCCTGTTCTGGCCCACCGGTGAATGGAGAAGCTCCATGCCTGGCTCTGGGGATGGGAGATCTCTGCAGGAGGCATGGATGCTGCAGAAAGCAGCCTCAGAGACAGTGCCAGCAGCATCCATCCTTGTGCTCAGCTCCAGCTCCCACCAGCCCAGCTGTCCTGGCCACCCACGACACAGTCACCCGTGTCAGCCCAGGTCCTGGCTGTGCCCGGGGGACAGACCGTGCTGCGAGGCCGTCTTTAACCTCTGCGTGTTCGGAGCGGTGTGGTTATCGAGTGGCTGCTTTGCTCTACCTCAGAAGAGGCTGAAGACGGCGATGGCTGTGGGGCTCCTGGGCGACAGGTTCCATCGGGAGAGGCAGCAGTGGGGTCCTTTTGGATGGCAGCCCACCGTGTCCCCACGCGGGGAGCTCTCAGCCATCTGCTGAGCGGTGGCAGCTGAAGGGATGCTGCGTGCGTTTGCTACCACACGTGAGTGCCAGGCCCCTCGCACAGGTCAGCAGCTGGGCTTCCACAGCAGGGTTTGGCTGAAAGCCCCAGAAGACCAGTTTACACAAGCACTGGGTGCTTTCCAACCAACGGTTGTACTATGTGCCTCGTCCCTACCTCCTACCATGCCCAGAAGCTAGACCTAAAAGGGAAATGCTGGCTTTGTCCATCTCCAAGGAGTCGATGCTTACCACTACCAATGCTGTATAAAGTAGTCCCACACATTTTGGGCACCGGGACTGCAGAGGGCCAGCTAGCAGGGGACCAACTGTGAGGCATCGCAGCTCACGCGTTGCAGAAAGGCAGCGTAGCCACCTGGGCTGTCGAGCTACGTGAGGCTGCAGGACCAGCCGGCTGGGACTCCGAAGAGGCTCGTCTCCTGCTCTGTTTTCCACATCTTTCCTGCCGAGGATTTTCTTGCCCAAGCAGTGGCTGGGTCTCGGTTCCGCTGCCCCAGGAAGGTTGCTGCCCAGTGCCATACAGCTGAAACAGCTATCCTGGATGGGGATGAGGCCCCGGCAGCAATGGATGTGCCTTGCCAGCCCTTGCCAGACTGGCTGCTGAGTGTGCGGTTGCGTCTGACAGGACTGTGCTGGCACCAGATTGATGTCCTTTTTGTTCCTGATAAGGATCCGAAGTCTCCTCTGGGTTCCAGCAGCAATTCTTTTATCCTTCCTGATTGTGGCATCCGCGCTCCTGGGGTCCCCAGAGATGCATCAATCGCGGAGCTGCAGGCGCCGCGGCTGCTATCGGCAGAGATGATGGAAAAGCTACAGGAACAGCTGTCATTTCTCCCTGTTTGCGTTTTGTTCTCGGCCTATCAGTAGGACGTTTTCCGCCAGACACCTATCAATCTGCCGCGGTGGAGCCCAGCCTTGTCTGTGTGCCTGCCGCTGCCGGTGCCAAAGCCTGCCTGCAGCCTCCTGCCTGTGGCCGGCCCGCCGTGGTCCCTTCTCTCCTGCCCAGAAGCTGTCTACCCCGCAGCCCTGTGAGTGCAGGGCTCCATCCTGGGGCCAGGGGAGCAGGCAAGGCGCTGGGATGCAGCCGGGAACCTCCGTGCTTGCGCTGGTCCCTCACCCGTCCCCACGTGGCGTTTGCTGTTCCCTTCCTTAAAGCTTTGTTTCAGCAGCCCCCTGCTTTGGGCTGGCTGAGGTGTGCCCTGCAGGTCCCAGGAGATGAAGGGGAGAAGGGCGCTGGTGTCCGACACCAGGCAAATCCATCCCAGCCCCTGGATGAGGAGGAGCAGAGGGGCACAGCAGCAGGCAGCCCGGCAGCCTAAATGCCAGGTGGGGTGGCAGCCCCTGAGACAAGCTCTGCAGAGCCCAGCGTTAGGGCTGGCATTTAGGATTATACTGGGATTGTCCCATCCACTCTCTGCCATGCTGGGGTCCCCCCAGAGTGCGCCCTGGGAGAGCTGCAGCCCCAGACAGGGTGAGCCAAGCCCATCCCTGTGGCATCAGGGCTGACAGCACTGGGGGGAGGCGGTCACAGGGACATTAGTAGCAGGGGAGACCTCTTTTAGCTCCATGTAATGAGGTAGAATACCTCAGATAAAAAAAGCTAGGTTTGATTCGCCTTGTGCTTCCTCAAACTCTTCTGAATTTTCAAGGGCTTCTGGGTGTACGTAAGAAGACTTGTGATTCAGTTTTTAGTAAGCCTGGGCAACAAGACCTCCAAATACATTTCGTTTCAGAAGGGAGCTTCCAGAGCACCGTGGAGCAAAGAGGGCTGTGGGGTCTGCGATGCCCCCAGCCCCTCCCGTGCTCTGCTGCTGGCGTTACCTGCCCCCAGGCCAGCAAAGGAACCAGCTCCCAAGGCCTCAGCGCTCAGCATTTACCTCACCCTTCTCCGTGATGGCTAAAGACAGGCACAGTGTCCCATTTAATGCCACTCTCTATCCATCACTGGGCTCACAGCCGTCTCTTGCCTCATTACTTAAAACCCTCAGGGCAAGACGACCCGCCTGCCCTGCTCCTGCCCTCTACAAGAGTCGGCACCGAAACCAAGCACCTGCAGGAGCCCAAGTCCTCCCACCCAGGCGGCCAGGGAAAGTCCCTGCAAACAGCGGAGGAGGACACGGTGCCTGTCCCACAGCCAGCAGGCACCGGCCAGCCGGTACCAGCACCGCTCTCCCTTGCCCTCTGCCCTGTCCCATCGGTGCTTTCGCATCCTCCCACGCTGGGCTTTCCCCTCCGTGTGGGACGGTCTCCCTCCCTCTCCCCAGCCTTGGCTCTGCTCCCTGCCATCAGTGCCCCTCACCAGCACGAGCGCGTAGCGGGGCTGCCGGTGCCACTGCAGAGCGGCTGGAAGCGTGTTGCAACCCCAGCTGGATGAGCCTGTCCCTTCAGATGGAGCTGCAGCAGCTCCTGGTTTCGCTCCGGAGGGCGTCCCGGTGTTTGGGCTGACAGGTGCCGGCGGCACATCAACGCTACGGCACTCACCGCTTCGCTCCTGCTCCCGGTTTGGTTGGGGTACCTTCACGCAGAGATGAAATGTCCCAGACACCAGCTGGGAGAGCAGACTATTCTTAAGACATGTTGTTTCTTTCTCTTTGTTTTTTTCAAGCTTCATTTAACTCGAATGAGTGACATATGCTGCTTTTGGTGAAAAACCTCTGTCTTCCGCCGGACTTGGGCTGGATTGCAGACTGCTGCAATGGCCCCTAGCTTTTCTCCCTCAGGCTAAAGCATCTTCTGTCAAAGCCAAGAGCTGATTGCCCTGCTAGGTACCACACTGGAAAGCCTCTCCTGGCTGCTTGCTGTGGGAGTGATCAAGCTGTCCCAGTGTAGCAGGCTCTTCGGCTGCAGCCTGTCTTCCTAGGGTGCCTGGAGTCCAGTTCTGTGTTAATCTGACTCCCTGGTGAAGCTTTTCCATCCAAGCCTGTGTTACAGTGGTGCTAATTAAACAAATACATCTCAATTCCAATGAAAATCTACATGTAAATCCTTGTGATGTTTCACAGCAGGCTGCATTTTAGCAGTCAGCTCTGCAATCTCTTATGCCTCCTTGGAGAGCGTTGGCTGCATGGTCAATGAACCTTAATGGGGGCTGAAACCTCCCAAGCCCTCCTGCTTGGGAGACAGCACTCTTGCTGTCTTCACACCCTGCCAAACCCAGCTCTTCATCCTTGCTTCCCTGCACAGGACTGTTTGCCAGGGCAGGGACTGGTTTCTCTGGGCATCTCATTGACGAGCCTTGCTTTCGCTTTGTGCAAGAGCAGGAGACCGACTGCTTCTTCAGCTGGGACAAAAAACCCAGGTACAAGGTAAAGGCTGAGCCATGCCAGTCAGGCTCCATCTGCAATGCCCAGGGACTCCAGAACAGCACGCAGGGTTTTGCACTACGCAGCCTGACTGTGCCACCCAGTCTCTGCATCCCTTATTATGCTTATTTGCTTTCCTCTCTCCTCTGTTGAATGAGCAGAAAGGAGAGAGAGCAATTTTTACCTGTTTATAGACTCAAAGTAATTAGAAATAGGAAGGTTGCCTACCTGCTTTGGAGAAGATAAACTTCTTGAGAGACAGCCTTTGTGCATATTGAACACTGCTCTTGAAGCTTCCTCCCACTGCTACCTGGATGCATGCTGCACGTGAGATATATCAAAGGCAATATAATATGGCTCAGATGCTACAGGGGGTACTATTAACTATACCAATGACATTTTCATCTTGGGGAAAAAAAAGAAGGAGTGAAAAAATTCTGCTTAAAATTCCTGCCTGAGAAGATGAATTTGTAAATGGGTCTTTGGGGCACTGCTATCTGAGGTTACCCACTCTTCTTCCCACTGGGACTCCTCCAGCACCAGTCTGGGCATCAGCAGTGCTGGGTCTCCTAGTCCACCACCAGCTCAGGGCTCATTAGCTTTTAAACTCTCCCCACAAATACAGAGCTTGGACGATTAAAGGCTAGTGGGGCACTGCTGCTGTTGTTTGTCCCTGCTCAGCCCCCTGGAGAAGAGGAGAGCAGCTGGCTCCTTACCTCCTGCCGTGCCACTCCAAGAATTCTCGATCCCTCCACTGCTCCCATCACCGTACTTCATTAGCTCTGTGCCCGTCGCAGCCTTCAGTGGCCCGAGCTGATGGTGCTCAGCGCACTTCCCCTGGCCTGGCAGCCTGTGCTCTGCTACGTGTCCCTGGGAAGACGTGGAGGACTCGAACCGCCGTGGATTCATCCTGCTTGCTCACCCTCATCCCCTCCCGTGCCAGACAGCCCCGGGCACGATGGACTCTGGATTTGCCTGGACATCCCCCGAGCGCCGGCTTTCCCAGGGTAGGCTGGATGCGGCGTGAGGGTGAGCAAGGTGGGCTGTGCTCGGGGTGCTGAGCGTGCAGCCGTGGGAAAGCCCTCCCCGGCCAGAGCCGCTGCCCTCGGCTGTGCTCCCCACTCAGGCTCCCGTGCGGCACTCAGCTCCCCCCGGCCCTGCACCCACATCTCCTCCGGCTGGCTCCCCACTCTTCCATGGGAAGAAAGGCTGAGCTGGCCGCTGCTACCACCCCCCCCAGGGCTTCTCCCCTCCCTCAAACCAGCACCGAGATGCAAAAGCGCAACAGGGATGATCATCCATAGTGGCTGTGCTACCGTAGTGAGGTGTCCAGCCTGTAATCCCCAGCCTGGGAGAGGCAGAATTTTCCTCCTTTTACCCTGTTTTTTCCTCAGCAGCTAGGAACTGGGGGAAGTTTCCACCTGTGTGCACTGTCTTGGAGATTTCAATCATCAGCCATGTGCCAGCTTCTCCATCTGGGGCTCAACCTGTCACAGCAGTGGTTCTGCAGCAGAAGGCATCTAGGAGGAGAGAGACCCGTGGAAGCTGCTCCTGCACCCCGGCTGGGTCTAACAGCGGTGCTGATCTTCATGGCTCCTGGAGAGATTTGCTGGAGCAGGGCAAGAAGGGAGACAGTACACTCACCTCACCTCCTACCCACGGGACACAGGCAGAGGGGCCATGTGCCAAACCTGTAATGAAGCTTTGCCTTGGCTTCTGCAACAGGATTAACCCCGTTAGGGCCCAGTTAAGTGAGGTTTAACTGCAGTTAAACCCTGAGGTCATGTGAACTGGAAAGGGACCCCCTTCTGGAGAAGCTGAAGCCATCTGAGATAGCATCATGGCTGTTCCGCCAAACAAGCATGTCCTGCTCCTAGGAGGCTGTGTCAATATGTCCCAGCTATGACACAGGCCCTCTGGGCTACCTGGGATTTCATGTGTTTTCCTGCTCCCCATGTCCCTCCCACCTCCCCATAACAGCAAAGCAAAGGCCATTTTACCTCCTTACCGGGCCAACACCTCCTTAAGCTCCTTGGAGGGAAGCACTCTGCAGGGCTGCAGCAAGTCAGAGCTGCATCTGCTGTAAGCATACACGGGGCAGACCACCAAATGGCAACCACCGAGTCCTGCAGGAGCTGTTGCCGTCAAACATTCACGCTCCCATACAACCCCGTGAATTCCTCCCTGGCCTCCTGGTCCTGGCCAACAGCACACCCATGGGCTCGGGGTCCTGCACAGGAGGGTTGCTCAGGGGGGTCCTCTCTCCCAAGGAGGCGATGCTCTCGCTGTCCTTCCCAGGGGTGCAGCTACTGCTCGCTGCCCCTCTCTCCCATTCCCCATCTAGGCAGCAGTTGGGTCTCAGCAGCAATTACCCCATGCCGGCCCTTCCCCTGCCTCGGGCTCTTCTCTCCGTGCCAGGGCTGGTGGAGCGGCGATGCTGGTGACTTGAGCCAGACCCCAGGAGAAGGGATGAGCTCTAGCATGGTCTTGCTGGACCTGCAAGGGATGTACGGAGAGGTGTGGGTGGAAGGTGGCACAGGGTTTGCATATCCAGTGCACCCAAGCTGAGCAAGTTGAAGACCTTGCCACCTGCAGAGATTTCCTTGGGCTTTTTTCTAACTAGCCTTCAAATTGCACAGTCAGCCAAGAATGAATATGGGACAGGGACTGGGGAAGATGGTTGGGCTCCATCCCCCCCGCCCGCATCCCACTCCCCTGCTCCCTCTCAAATCCACCCTGCTCCTTTGCATCTCCGCCCTGCACCACCGCTAAGCAGCTTAACATCTTACCACAATCCATGCTGTGGAGCCATTAGTCAGTGCAAATGGGGATTTTAATTGCCCCTGTGATTTATTGGGCCTGGGCAGTGTAATTAAAATTCATTCTCAGACACAATCAACGAGCCGTGGAGAAGTACCATCTTCTTATCTGTGTGATTGAAGAACCCGTTGCGGCAGGGAGGGCTCACACCCCATCTCTGCCTCCTGGGGACCCCCCCCCACTCAGTAACTGCCCTCCCAGGGGGGATGCTGCTGTGGCATCCCCATCAGCTGCTGTACTGCGGGCTGAGGCAGGCTGGCCTCGGGGGCCAACAGGCTCCCCTACCTCCATCCTTTGGCTCACTTCTCCCCTTTCAGAGCTACTGCTATCAAGGCACTTGGACTGCGGGTCCCAAATCACACCATTTCACTCCCCTGGCCCTTATATTTCCCAAGCACTGGTAGAGGCAGGCTGCAGGCTTGGGATTTCCAGCCTACCCTCACCTCACGGCAGCTTGGGAAGCTATCTGCCACAAGCCATTTTTCAGCCACGCGTGCTGGCTTGCAACCACGTGTTGACCGACAGCAGCCTTGGAGCAACCAGCTGCGATGTGGCAAGCTGCTTGGGCAAAGGCTTTGCAGCCCGGTGCAGCTCGAAACCACTTGGTCCTCATTGCTGTGCCAGAGCAGGACCCCTCTGAGGAGCAAGACCCCCACCATTAGCACCAGTGAGGTTCACCCCTGCCTTGCCCTGCTGTCACGTTGCCTGCTGTAGGGGCGTGGATTTGCCTCCAGCATATTCTTCCCATCTACGGTCTATAAGAGCAAAAGCAAACCAGAGCAGGGAAGTGCCAGGCTTTGTGCCAGGATGGCACTTCCAGGAAACCAGGGTTTGTGCCAGGATGGCAATTCCCTGCTCAAGCGGCTGCTGGGCTTGCGCCATCCCTCCGGCCATGGCTGGCTGGGACCCCGAGCAGCAGTTGCGGCGATGGTTCCTCACTGCTGCTCTGCACCGTGCTCACGGCAATTGCAGGCTGTGATGAGACTTCACGATTAACCACGGAGGAGCTGTGCTCTCCCTTTTCTTCCTCTCCTCCCATCACCACTTATTTCTCCCTCCTCGTGCTGTAAGGAGCTTCGTCTCTTGCCAAATCCCCCGTCTGTGTTGGGGGATTGGGGTGAGCCAGGCGTAAAATGAAAATAAATCACTAATTCCTCCTAATAATGCCTGATTTCCTGATTTGATATCCCACATTAATTCTAATTACTCACCCAGAGTCAGGGCATTAATCAACGCGTTAAAACTTCTCCTCGCTTAGCAACACTGATGTGCCAGGCATCTGGCATGGCCAGGGCGCCGGGGATTTGTCTGTCACACCAGCCCCATCTGCAGCAGTGCTGTGACGGGGGGGCGAGGAGGGGCCCTTTCCCAGCTGGGCGCACGGTGGGCACGAGGGTCTCGCCATGGCTTTGGGGAGCACGGGGACGGTGGCAGGCGCCCAGCATCCTTCTTCCCTCCTTGCGAAAGCGAGGACCGCCTTCGCTCACACCGCACCGGCAGCATCCTCGGTGCAAGAGTATCGCCAACGGCACAGCTCCATGGCATCATCCAGCCGCTGTGGCTTCCTCTGTTGAATGGAAATGCCCTGCTGAAAAATCTCTCCTCCATAGAAGTACTGATAGATGACCCACTCATCTCCTGGTCTGTTTTTTTTTAAATATAAACTATGTAAAACACCCCTCCGTGGAGAGACGTGAAGAGGGAATAAGGGGGAATCGCACCTGCCACAATCCCTGATATGCTGCTGTTGTCGTCTTCCTGAGCAAACCCCTTCCAGGCAGGCAGGATGAATTGATTTCAATTCAAGTTGATCTAAATCTGTAAACAGGAAGCCTTTAAATAATCCACTCTAATCTTGTTTTGCATTTGAGCTACTTCACTGTTTTCCTAAAGCAAGCTGACTGGTGCTGGTCAGCAAAACCCAGTACTTGTTTTACGCCAGCTTCCATTGTAGTTAAACCAGCTTATTAGAGCTATTATGTAATTAACATTTATTTGGATTTTTTTTTCACTTTGTGTTGAAAGGCTTAATATTGCATTTATTCACTAGCTGATTTTTTTTTTTAATTCATCAGTTGAATAAGCTTTAATTTGGATGGTAATTAACTGAAACATGTGCAAACTCAGAATCTACACTTGGTTTTATAAGCCTGCCTTACCTGTCCTAGATACAGGACAAAAAAGATCTCTCAAAATACGTTTGTATTTAAAAGCCATACAATTTATTAAAGGCAGCATTAGAGGTAGTTAATGAATTTGGCTTGGTTTCTGGCTCTGGGGTCCTTGAGGATTTTCAGCAGTGTAGATTTCAACCTTGCAGATGTCACTGCTAGGACAAGGGTGGAAAATGAACCTTTCTGCTTTTTGGGGTTTGCAGCTTCTCAAATGTGACCAAGCTTAACCTTGAGCTGAAGACTGTCCTTTCACTGCACTTAGAGCCCATTGCTGTTGTCAAATTCTGGTTTTGCGTGCCTCCTGAGTTGTTGGCTTAGCGTTAACTTTTGAGCAACAAACGTGCATTTTGTGAGTACTTACATTTGCAGGGGGTTTATTAATCTACGGTAATTTTATGCCTCAACTTAGCTTTTCAAATCAAGAGAGTTAATTTTTAGGAGAAATACAGACCTAAAATACTCTCAATTAGCAGTAATATTTAAATACATCCTGCTCCTAGGGCTCAGGCAACAGCAGCCATCTGAGCTCGAGGAAGAAGCAGACTCCTCCCACGCTCAAACCTAAAACTGGGTTGTTGCTTGATGGCATCAAACTGCACTTGCTTCTGTCCCCTGGCCCGGGCTGTGACCTGGCAGTTGTCCTTCCAGTGGTGACAGCCACTGGCCTACTGACAAAGCCCTCTGAAATTTTCCTTTAAAGAGAAATCAAACATTTACCATGAGAAGATAAACTGAAAACCGATGTCTTCAGTGTGCACGGCTTTATCTGGGTGGAAATCATGGTGCTGCCCTCTCATTTCCCTCCTCTACAAGCTGCAGCTCGGTGGTTTACTGCTGGGGGTCAATGGATCCCGCGAGTGCTGTGGGCTATTTCTAAGTGTAACTAAGAAAAGTGAGCCTCTTGTCAGCAGCCTTACAGTTACTCTACAGGAATTTGTGGCTCCATGGGAATATTTTTAGGAGGTATACAGCTGGGAAAGCTTGCAAAGCTCAAACCAAGATGGATGCGTTCACCCAGGAGAGTTTTACAGCCTCCGTATTCAAACTCCCCTCTATCCCCCAAGTAGCACGCAGAATTAATTACACTTCAGCGATGCTAGCATTGCCCCATAGCAGCTGAACTGCTGTCACCCAGCCCAGCTGGACAAATTCGTACCCCAGAGCCCCTCACCACCTACGGAAGGAGGGACCGCGCTCAGTCCCACCAGGCAAAGAGGAATTGGGGACTTTAGCTGTGCCCCTGCCCAGCGACAGCACGGGAGCATTAACAGGGACTTCATTAATGTGTGCGGCCTCCCCCTGCCCTCTCCAGGTCTCCGCGTGCCACTAAATCATCTGATTTGGAACAAATTCACTGGGAAGAACTATAGCAAGTCAAGCAGAGGTCTTGGGCACAGGGAACAACGGCCCATAAAGCAAACATGCGGCAGTGTGCTCAGCTGTTGGGGATGCTGCTGGCACGTGTGCTCAGGAAGATTAATATGCACTGAGCAATGAGGAGTGGGGAGGGAAGCTCACAAGGTTCCTCTCATTAGCTCATCCTTCCAGCTGAATTAATGACTCACAAGTTTCGCCCAGCCCTTGCTGGGTCTGCTATTAAATGGCACCAGGATTAGCAGAGAGTTGAGTGCGTGTGTATGTGGGGGGGGGGGGCTTAAAAGCCTCTTAGACCCTCTGTGGGGAGGATGAAAGAGAGATCTGCTCCCAAGATGCTGGGGTCAAGTGCAGAGATGCAGAAGGGGAAGCGCTGTGCTCTGCCAACGTCCTCTGTTGCTCCCTTCCCTCTCATGCGGGGATGGAGCAGGAGAGTCTGAGTGCCCCAAGCTGCAAGAGGAAATCACAGATTAATTCAAAATGAACGTGCTGTAGGCAAAAGAAAGGTTGCTGGGAGGAGAGTGTGCATACAGGAGCAGAGAAGAAGTATGGGCCATATGGGAAATACGGGTAGTAACAGCTGACACGCTCCCTGCGTGTACAGTGAGACTTTTGAGGGCCCGTTATCGGTGGCACCATACCTACAGCCAGCTCCAGGGGAAGGCAAAGTCCCTGCTGAGATGCCCCACTGGGACAGCAGCAGCCCAGCTGAAGATCCTGGGTCCCACTGGTGTCGAGGGACATGCCAGAGGAGCAAATAGGGTGTACCTGCACAGACACAGAGCGTGCCTGGAGGGCTTCAGCAAGGCTCTGATTTCAAGGTGCTTTTATTGGGGCAGAGACTAAATCAAGGCAAAGCAGAACTGGGATGAAGCAGACTCTTACAGAAGGCTCTGGGATGTCTGGCGGGGCAGCAGCTCGGAGGCAAGCCAAGCAGGAGGGGGGATTACTTCTGCAAAGGGTAGCGTCTGCCAAGGATGTTCTTTATACAAATGATCACAGGCCAAACCCCAAGGAGCTTGATGGGGATTAGGAATAACACATTGGCCTTGTAACCCAAGGCAGCATTTTCCCAGGTCCAGCTGCTTGGCAGGTACTCTCTGGGGCCAGTGCGAGTGTTCATCCAGACAACCTGGAGCATCCTCGTACCTGAACGGATTCCCTTGGCAGTCTTTGACGGAAAGTGTTCCAGGGCAGCAGCAGGGACTGGGACCTGGAAAGCGCTGGCAGAGGCGTCCCCCGAGCCAAGGGAGCCAGGGTCCCTGGAGGGTGGGCTGGGGCGGGAGGGCAGAGGGCGGACCCCTGGGTCAGGAACCTGCAGTCTGGTGGGAAACCCTGCGGGTGGCTTCGCACGGCATTAGAAGTGCAGCAAGGTGCCCCCCCCAGAGCTGGGAGGGGGGGAAAAGCCAATACCTCACCTGCACTGGTGGGAGGAAGAAATCAGCTCCTGCAACACCGACTTATTGGCCAAAGGGTCAAGTTGTCTCGTCGGTGGCTTGGCAAAGCCAGCCGGCTCCTTCAGCCCTGTCCTGCCAAGTCCTGCTCTCTGTTGGTGCAAAGGCCACCAGTGGGCTCCCCGGTGCGTCCCAGCCCCCTATAGCCCCTCCGTCCCCTCCATTCACCTCCTGTTCACTATTACTCACCTCCAGCCACTCGGCCTTTGCTTTCCAGCACAGGGCAACTGCCCTTTGACCGCCTCCTCCCGTGGCTCAGAGAGGACCAGCCCTACGGAAAAGCCATGAGCAGATGTTCTCCCTTCTTGTCCTCTCTGATATTTCTTTCCTGCCTCCTCTCCCCCACCTTCTCCTCCTCCTTTATTCTTTGACTCAAGAGCTGAAATGAAAACACCTCCTTCTCCAACAGCCCCCGACAACAGCAGGAGGGAAACCAGCTCCGTTCTATTGATTTGCAAAAAAAGAAATACAGAGAAATGTCTTGATAGCATTGTATCAAAAAGCTGATGCTGTGCTGTGCTCAGATGTCTCAAGAGACTGGATCTCAGCTCCTCTGACTGTTTGAAGACTCGCTGAGTCTCCAGGGATCTCGACAGCTCCAAAGCTGCCACGGCAAAGTAAGAAAAATCAGACACATCCACTGCTGGCAAAGGCTTCCTCTGTAGAAATCAGAGGCGGCAGCACAGAAATGGTATATATTCAAGTATGGCCAGGGAGCAAGAAGACTGTGAAGAGAAGCTACGGGAGCTAAACTTACACCACTCAGGAACAGGGCTGGGAGAAGGCATGCCTCCTCTCTGCTGCCTGCAGGTATCATCCAAGTAACAACCCAGAGAAAGGAGGGAGGAGGCAACGTCAGCCTAGGCTGATCAAAGGACTTGGATAACTGAGCTGGTAGCAAGAGGGAAAGCCAGGACATCAGAAACCTTGACCACTGGAAGAAGGAGAGGGAGACAAGTTGCATGCCTCAGAGGCACAAAAGCAGGGATGCTGAAATACTTTGTGATGGGTAAATCAGATGACTTGCTCCTCCTTTGCACCATTCATTAAGAGAAGTCCTACCGGGTGCACTATTTTCACCGTATATTTTCACATTTTATTTCCTGGCCCTTGAGAAGACAGTGATTCAGGGACATCATTCTCCTGGCCCGCAGATATACCGCAGCCTCTGGACAACTTCACACAAGGGTGCAAAATCACCCTGCAAAAAACCCAGGGCAACAGGCCGTGTCCCATGTCCTATTTCTGGTGCCCTCTGCACATTCTTCCTCTGTCCAAACTGTAATTGTTCATATTCAAAAGCTCTTGCTGAGATTTTCCTGCCAGAGAAGCAAGCCCTTTCCAATTTTCCAGGTTCCCCATGCTTCTGACCTCTCCTGGGCTTAGAGTCAAGCACAAAGAGGCATTAGCATCAGATGTTTGAGCAGAGCCTTGTGCCACACTCACCTTCAGCATTCACGTGTCCCAGCAGCACACCAAGAGCACTGACCGGTGTGGGGTTGCTCTCTTTGAGAGAAGGAGTGCAGGCAATGGGAGCACAGGGATTTCTGGGGAAGAATTAACCATCCTGATACAGGTTTTTCCTCTTTTCCTCCCTGCAGTGAGCCCAAGCATGCCAGGGACTAGGTGAACTCGGGATGACTGCTGGAGAACTCCTGCCTCCTGTGTTGCTAGTGTGCCATCCTCCTGCCCACATTTCTGTCACGCATGTTCTCCAGCCCACTCATCTCACCTTATTCCCACCAGAGAAACATGAGGTCACCCCAAGGTAGACATCTCAGGAAGTCAAACGAGCTACGCTCCAAAACTGCTGGTTTCTTTACGCTGTCTCTTCACGTTGGTGCAGACGTGAGGAAGCAGGACATCCCCGGTGTCTTCAGGAGGAAGATGATGGCATCTGTTTCCCACAGGTTGGGACAGGCATCCCAGGCTGCTTATGGCATCAGAGACTTGCTTTCCTCAGTGCCTCACTAGGATCAAGGATGAGAGAAATGGGTTAACAGACTGGATCTCCTCTCCTGGAGTGACTGCAGTGTCTCCTGTCCACTGCTGCTCAGCATGGGAGAAAGCCTCCCTCTCTTAGTCCTAAATAACCCCGGCAGATAACTTGGGATCAAAGCACAAACAGATGAAGAGAAAGAAGGTAAAGATGAGATGGAGCTGAGGTTCAGGGTGGGACGTGGGATCGCTCCTGCCTTGCCTCTGATCCCAGACAGGAGACCAGCGAGGGACCAAACGGCCACAGGCGACGTGGGATCCTCACTGTGGTCGCCAGCAAGGAATCAGCCAGTTGGGCAGGAGGGAAAGTCACACTACAGCTCTCCAGATATTTCCTAGCAGGTGGGCTGGGATGGGAAATCGGCTCATCAAAGCTCCCTGTTACCTCCCTGGAATAGTGTCTCCTTTCTGAAACACACGTAGCGGCTGCAGAGGGGCGCAGAGGCAGCACAGCTCCTTCCCCCCCCGCCCGCACTGTGCCATCAGGCTCCATCACCCGGCTCTGACTTGCACGGTGGGCTGATGGACCACGTTGCACCCTGCCAAGGCTCAGAAGAGCAGAGACCTGATGGTTCTGCCGTCTTTGGGAAGGATTAATGCTCAAGGTTTTCCAAAGCGACGCTATAGTCATCTACCATCGCATACATGCTGTTAATGCATTTACAGGCAAGAGTATCAGGTAATCAGCCACGTTCATTAGGAGCTCATTAGCTTTACGGAAGCTTCCTCCTCACCAGGGACTCGGTTGTGCCTCCTTACAGACATGTTACAGCGTTTGCTCTGGAAACGGCTCCAGCAAAATAAATAAGAGCATTCCTGTGGCAAGATGCTTTGTGGAATGAGGAAAGGTGTTACTGTCTGGCCAGATGGAAGCACAATGCAGAGCTCTCAGCTGGCAGAAAAGCACCCCCTCGCATTCAAAAGCTCAGTCACCAACATCCTAAATTACTTGAATGACTAACTCAACTATTGCTACAAGGGCAATAACATTTCACAAATAACACATGGAGTTCTTTGCTCTTCTTCACTGTACCAGCTGCAAGGCTCACATTGCTGTTTTCTAAGAGATCCCATTATGTTTTCGTAAGATTCCCTCAAAAGCTGCTGTAAGACCTCAGTTTTAAACAAAACACAATTCTCTCTAGTGCTTTGATCCTCCTATCGCTCAGCTCTTTCCAAAGGGCTCAGGATGTTTCTCCCTTTGAAGCCACATGCTTTTAGCTGACACGGGTACGCTGCAGCAGCTTCCCCTGGACCGGCATCCTTCTGCTGTGTCAGGGTCTCGGTTGCCCCCCGGCTTCTGAAGCCTTAGAGCAGACCTGGCAGCCCTGTAATGACAGACCAGAGCTGCAAGGGACGATGCTCCCTGTGACTCTGGGAGCCCTGGCTCTCTCTGAAAGCATCACCTGGTCTCTCCTGCTCCTGCTGCAAAGGCTTTTTTGCCCAGAAAAGATCTAACGTTACACAAAAGGTAGCTGGGAGTAACCTGAATCCTTTGCTGAGCTTTGTAGGCACCAAATTTTGTACGGAGAGAGCTATACTGATGCTGAGAAAGGAAAATACGCTGGCTTATGCTGGGGTAAACCAGAGGGCACAACCATGGACGGCTCTTCGGGGAACCCCGCTGCAGGGACTTGCCCTGGCTGGCAGGAGCACAGGGAGAGAGGGAGGGAGGGAGCCGCTGTACGCCCCAGTAAGCTGAAATCAAATCCTTTCCATCCTGACATATTTGGGACAGGGTACAAGAGGCACATTTTGTGCCTGCTGGGAAATCCCCCACCTTTCTACTGGTGAGCATTGCAGAGGCTTAGCGTACGCCCTGAGCTCCAGCATTAATGGCTCTCTCCCGGGGTACCACAGACCCCTTCCACGTCCACCCCACAAATCACAGCCCCTCCAGATGGCTGAGCATCCCACCACCGGCAAGCCAGGGGTGCAGAGCCGGGCCGGTGACACTGAGCGGGGACAGCCTCAGCCCAGGCATGCCCAGGTAAGTCTGGGCTCAAGCTGGAAAGCCAAGCCAGTGGGTCAGGGTGGGTGGGCTGGCACAGGCACGGCTCGGGCAGGGACCGAGGGCTGAGCTGCTTCCAGAGCAGCCCTCTGCCTCCCTCCTCTCCCCTGCGCCAGCCCCACCGCGGGCATGGTCAGCGAGGTGGCAGGCTAAAGCAGGGGCACACAAGGGGCTACAAAGGGCTGGCCGTGACCAGCACGGATGCAAAGGAGCCAGCTGCCCACAAAACCGCACGAGACACACCTTGTCGACATGCCTAGCCATATGTTCGCCCAGGATTAGCGAATGCGCTGCCAGACCCGGAGCGCCATAATTTTGCTAGCAGAAAAAACACTCAGTATCCTCTCTCACGCAATTCACTCAGCGCTACTTTATTAGCATGACGAGCCAAGCCGGGGCTGCCAGCTCTCCGCCGTCGGATGCTCTACGCTGGCGTCCAGGGATGAGGCGGGCTGCCCCCGCTAACCCTCCTGCAGGGCAGCGCCGCGGGGAAGAGCTTCACGGGGTGGCGGGTGGGAAAACCTTTCCCAGTCCCTGCCGATGGCTCCCGTTTCTCTCTTGCTGGACCAAGTCCTCTACCTCTGCCCATCCTCTCCCCGGCACGGGGCCGCGGCCGGCCTCGAGGTGGTGGCCGCGGCCCCGCGTTGCTGCCGGGACGCTGTCTGCACAGGATCCCCCGCGAGCAAAGCCGAAGCCATCCCGGCTGTCGTTGCTGCTGTTGTTATTTCTCAGTCTCTCGATTTTTTCCAGCACTGACATCGCTTTCCCTGGTGTTGCCATAACAACTGGCGTTAAGAGCTTGTTGACATTGCCCTGTTGTACTAATTGCACAATTTCCTGTCACTGTTACATGCCAGTTATTTCTTTCGAAGGGCTGAAATTGCTTTCGGCCACCTCGTCTGCTCCCTTGCTGCCTCCTTGGGCCTAGTTAGGGAGCCTGAGCTGGGAGCAAATGATCCTGAAATGCCCCGGGGAAGTGTCATTTAACCCCGTCCAGAGCAGCCATCGACTTTGTAGCTGAAACACAGGTAATTTCTGATATTTTGCCTACACTGGTGCTTTCACCATTGCTCTGGCTGGGGGTGTGGCAGCAGCAGCAGGAAAATTTAGGGATGGGCGGCTGCCATGTGTGAGGTCCAGGACAGAACTCAGGTAACGAGCCATGGCCACCCCCTTCTCCTGCCAGCACCACTGCCCCAGCCCAGGAAACCCATCTTGGGGATGGGGGAAGCAGCGTGGAAGGGATGTGCTTTCCCCAATGCTGGGGGCAGCCACCCCACACTGCCCTGTGCCCCTTCCCCCGGGGGTCTGGCACATCAGCAAAGAGCTGGAGGGCTCCCAGAAGTCTCCATCCACCAGAAAGGGCTCCTCTCTCCTGAATGGGGGTCCCTGTGGTCCTGGCTGGTCCCTGGGACACTGTGGCACGAGGCTGATGGGCTGCCTATGAGCTCAGGGGTTTTGCTCCGTGCTTTGACGGAGAGGAAATGATTAGGAGGATCGATGGCATTGATCCAGCCCAGTTTTCAAAGGATGCTCAGGTCACCTTGAGATGCTCGTTATCTTAGCCCGTGGCAGCCCAACCTCTCTCCAGCCAGAGCTCCTCACGGTTGCTCTCCAGTCTCACCTGGACCCCTACTTTCCTTGTCCCCAGCGGGTGCTGCAGGATGCCTGGAAACACCTTGTGACCCCAGTCCAGGGTCTCTCATGGCACCTCATGGCTCGCAGCAGACAGCAAGAGGTCAGCCCCTCTCCGACCACTGTGGGTAGAGGGGAGAAAGCAGCTCAGTCTGAGCACCCTGAAAGTTGGCTGGGAAAAGTGGGGAGCCTCCTTCCCAGCCCTGTATCCCTATCAGTCTGTGCTGGGTTTGGCTGGGACAGAGTTAATTTTCTTCACAGTAGCTGGTATGGGGCTATGTTTTGGATTTGTGATCAAACCAGTATTGACAACACAGGGATGGTTTAGTTACTGCTGAGCAGCGCTTACACAGAGCCAAGGCCTTTTCTGCTTCTCATACCACCCCACCAGCGAGAGGGCTGGGGGGGGCACAAGGAGTTGGGAGGGGACACAGCTGGGACAGCTGACCCCAACTGACAGAAGGGGTATTCCAGACCATCGGACGTCAAGCTCAGCAATAAAAAGCTGGGGGGAGGAGGAGGAAGGGGGGGAGATGGTCGGAGCGATGGCGTTTGTCTTCCCAAGTAACTGTTAGGCGTGATAGAGCCCTGCTTTCCTGGAGATGGCTGAACACCTGCCTGCCCATGGGAAGCAGTGAATGAATTCCTTGTTTGGCTTTGCTTGCGTGTGCGGCTTTTGCTTTACCTATTACACTGTCTTTATCTCAACCCACGAGTTTTCTCACTGTTATTTTTCCAGTTCTCTCCCCCATCCCACCGGGGGGGAGTGAGCAAGCAGCTATGTGGGGCTGAATTGCCGGCTGGGGTTAAGCCTTGACACAGTCCCACAAACCCAGCTAAAGCCTAGGGATGCTGGATGAAGGGCGCGGGCAGACTGGATGAAAGGGGAGCTCCCAGTCCCCAGTGGGCACTCCTACACGAGCAGCAAGGCTGCCCTGTTGTGTTCCTTAGTAATTTATCACCAAGACACTCACTTTATAAATATTAAATGAAGGGCTCCATAAATTTTTAACACAGAAATAAAACTGCATTTGGTGGAGAAAAAAAAAAAACCCAACGCAAAACACTCCTCACCCCTTCCTGTTGTCTTCCTCCTTTCCCTGGCCTTGCCAATGGTGGAAAACAGCACTGCACTCAGTCCCACAGCTGCTAATGCGAGGATGGAGTTGATATTTCTGCAGGGCGCTCGCAGGCGGTTTTATCTGCGCAAGAGCACATCATTAGCACGCCTTCCCAGCTTGCCGGGTATCGAGGAGGTCACACTGCAGAACGTTGTGCTCTGTTATGTCGTTAACTGTAATCATAAAAATGCTGTGTCCTGAACTAGTACCATCCAAAGTGACCTGGAACCACTGCCTCTGTAACATCTGTGCCCGTTCTTCAGTACTTGCTTCAAGCCAGCTGGCACATTTTGGGCCCAAATTCAGTTTTGTATAGAGCTAACCTTTCCCATAAATGTGGCTGACCCACAGGTGTGGTGCACAGGCGTGACAACAGGTCTCTGAAATTCTCCGAGAAGACCTTGGCGAGGTCCTTGCGCATTTGGGGCAGCTCTAAGTCCCTCTCAAAGGGTTTTGAGAAGCGCTCCGATCCCTCCTGCTCCCCTGGGTCACACGTCTTGGACCTAGCAAAAACCAGCAGCGAGCATCGCTGCGGGTTTCACGCTGCAGCTGCGGCCACCACCCTGGTCCTCCAAGCAGGGTGCAGCAAAACCGACAGCGGTGACCGTGTGAACCAGCTGCACCATCAGCGGTGCCAGTTCCCCGGCACACTGGCCGGCGTGTCCCTGCCTGCGATCATTTTTTGATTGCCCATTCAAGGTAGGGCTTGCTGCTGGTGCGCTCTTCCCCTCGTCATGGCTTTCTACTGGCCCTCCCCATTCCCGGTCCTCTGGACATGGAAGAGGAGGAGGAGGAGGTGGCCACCGCTGACCACAGCCGTGGAGGCCGGGTGGCATTGCTTTCGGACTGGCCAGGCAGCTATTTCGAACGCATCCCTTCGCAGGGGCTGCTAACGAGGGGCACAGCGCTCCGAGCACAGCCTGCACACCCCTGGGAGCTGCAAAAACACACTCATCCCTCACTGTCAGCCTGCTGAGATGAAGAGCACGGATGAATCATTAGGACAAGTGCTACTACAGCCCAAGTGCAAATCAGGGAAGATTGGACCTTTAGCAAATAATAGCTCTTTGCTCAAGTGTGCTACTCTTCTGTATTCAACTGTGGCTCCTTGCGCTAACCCTGTTGCAGGGGCTGCACGGCGAAAGGGGTCACGTTGGTACCCCTTAGGGCCCTGCACACATGCCTCTGCAGTCCAGCTGCATCTCCGTCCCCCCCGATGGACGGCAAAATTGTGGCCGGTGGTCAAACTGGCCCTGAAGAAAGTTATGTCCCATCAGTCACTGCAGTGTCTCTAACGCTACGCTGCTTATCTACTCAGCTTCACAGAAAATGGAACTTGGCTAGAAAAGCCTGATGCCAGATTACACCATGCCTCTTGTTCTCCCTGCACCCTCTGCGGGACCCACTTTCTCCCCTCGCAGCTCTCTGTGAAGTGCAAATGCCAGCAAATCCCTGCTCCTGCAGTCATTAACTGCAGGGAGGAAAAAAATGTCAGCAGCTTTCTGATCAGAGCGGATCAGATGGACTTTGCCTGGACTCCCCTCAGCCAGACAGGGACAAAGATGAATCCCACAGAGCTTTCTCCTTCTTTCTCCTTGCTGCTGAGTGCCCCAATAGAGTCATCTTGCGCCTTACACTGCAGAGGAAGCCTAACTTTGCAGCCAACCTCAAAAATACCTGTAAGAGTTCATTGTTGCTTTGATGAACTCCAACATTTTGGCAAGATTTTATTGTTTCCCTGCAAGTGTGAAACGTCAGAGTCAATGTTCACAATGTCGTGTTGATGCAAAGGGATTAATTGCCCCAGAGCCCCTACTGAACAAAGTAAAACCGAGAGATGCAAATTCCCCTCTGCGCACCAAGTGTTGCCTGCTGCAGTCAAGATTTGGGCAAGCCTCTAAAGCGTGAATGATGCTGCACGGTGCCTGGAGGTCTTCCAGGCTGAACCAGCCCCCTGGACCTGCCGGCCTCCCCACCCCACCGTGGGCTGCACTCACCATGGCTCCTTGGTCACCCGGAGCATCGTCCCCATGGCAGGGGCTGCCGGGGAGGACAGGGAAGCAGGTTGTGCCGGGTGGTGATGCAGCCCAGCAGGTAAAGGAGGATTCCCAAGCTCCCAACTGTCAATCTGCACAACAGAGCCAGGCATTAAACAAAACAGAAACTCATAAAAGTGATTTTAAAAATAATAATGGCAACACAAGTTATTAAAAACTGCACTCAGCTGGGCATGGGGCTTATTGAGTATTTTCCTGGCTTTTTGTCAGACTGTGGGATTGCCCCAGACACTGGGGCAGGGTGTATGACAAGGAGAGACAACGATCAATTTTTAATATTGCATATTTAAGCAGGCTTGGGCTCCAATCCATCATATCCCCCGGCTTTCCCTAAAATTAATCTTCAATAGCTTATCGAGAACTTCAGAAAATTAATATCCTAGCATTTCACCTTAGGGGAACAGCACTTTTTCCGCCTGAATATGCATGTGAGAGCGAAAGAGTGAGAGATGAAGCATCTCCCTGTAAAACTTCAGGTTCAAAAGATGGGTTTAGCAGAGCCACCCACCACCTCCGTAGGGCTCCAGCTCTGTGGGGGCTGTTGGAGAGCCAAGGAGAGACACTTCAGGAAAAGCTGATGGGAAAGAGCATCGCGGGAGCCACTCAGAGCCTGCAGTGAACCCACCACCCTGCCGTCCCGTCTCCTCTGTGGTCTCGCTCTCACCGAGGATGGGATGCAGGGTGAGGGGCAATGCAGAAAAGACATGGCCCTTCCCAGGCAATTCCGGACACTTCACCTTTCTGCTTCCTATCCGGGCCCAAAATGATTGAATCTGCCCTTAGTGTCAGCCCAGGGAAGCATGAAGAGGAACAGGAACAGGTTGTTTCCCTGTTGTCTGGCTCCAAGGAGCCGAACATCTGCGCTCTCACTCCCAAATTCAGTGGGGGGTAAAGGCTCCCGCTGGGAACCTGCGGGGCACGGCAGCATCCGAGCCCCACCGGCCTTTCCGAGGAGGACGGTGGGAAGCCAACAAGGGAGCGCAGGCTGTCAGTCAGGCACGGCTCATGTCCCCGGAGGACCACACTGCTTGACTGCGTGCCTCCCAGGAACAACTTGTTCACGAACAAGTAGCTTTTACAGCCAAAAGGGAGGGTCGGAGTCCTCCGCGGGCTGGCAGCAACCCAGCAAGCCCTGGCAAGTCACCAGGAGGTGCGGCCAGCTCCCCCGGCCGAGCTAACGTGGATCCCTCGCAAAGAGATAACCCATCCCCAAGGAAGGTTTTGAGCTGCGGAGCACTCACCAGGCACCCAGGGAAACCGCTCGAGTAACCCTCAGTAGCGTGAATGGGTATCTGCACCCTCAGGGTCAATGTTTCCAACCCTGCTCCCCTGGAAATACAAATACAAACACATGTGTGTAAGCACCAGCAGGAACGGCGAGGAAGGGCTGTGTTTCCAGTTAACCAAAGCGAGGAGGACCCAGCCGAGGTGGCTGGGCTCTGCTCTGGCCCCAGGACGGGCAACCTGCTTGCTAGCAAGGAGGACGGCAGCGGGGTTGCAGCACAGCACAGCACGGTTGCTTTCTGTTTGCCCTACAGCAAGATAAAAGCCAAAGACCGCTCCTACCAGAGAGAAAAGATCTATCTGAAAACTGGCTTTTATCACTCGTCCAGAGGAACCCCGGGCACACAGCAAGGGCTTGGTGACCGACGTCCCCTCTCCTCCACGTACACCCAGCATTGACCCTGGGGACACAGCTCACGGTGTCCGTGAGTCGGAGAGGCTGAGCGTGGCAAATCAACCCTCTAAGAGATTTTGTACCATAAACCCACTTCCCTTTCCATCAGACTTTTATAACCTTAATTTCCTCCCAGCGATCCCCTTACCACTGCTGCCGGGGTGCTTCCCCACCCGCCAGCCTCCTACGTGAAAGCCGGGGCACGAGGGAGGGCTGCTCTGCTCTGCCCTTCCCCACCATCACAGCCACCCCTTTCCAAAGCAGAGCAAGGCTTGCTAAACTGGTGTCTAGCTGGTCTTGCCAGTTGGATCACCTCGCACCTCGCAGCTGCCCAGTAAATACGTCTGGGAGCCGGATTCCCCTTCCCTGCCTGCTCCTCGCTTCTGGGCAGCTGCTGAGGGTCTCTCTCGGGGGCCAGAGGGAAGGCAGGAGAGCTAGGAAGAGGCCGCACAGGGAAAAAGGGAGTATTTCGGTGCCAGATCTGTGCCGGCTAGGAATGGGGGAGGCAAGAGTGACAGACAAAGAGCTGGGGACCAGAGGGGATGCCCCAAGCCGTTTCACAGGAGCCCTCACCAGCTTCCCCATTAAACAGGCTCCGTGGCAATAGGATTAATGGGTCAGGGAGCATGGGACCACATCCGAGACTGGATTATCTGGAAGAGAATTAAACTGAGATTATCTCCAGCCTAGCACGCACTGCCAGTGCCAGGTCGCTGTGGTTGTTAAATCTCCCTCTCTGGCAGCACCCTGCAGCGCTGGCAGCCCAGGTCCCCCATCATCACAAGGACTGGGTTTAAAGCTCCCCCATGTCTCTCGCCTAGGCCCCATAGGGGGGACCCAAGGGGCTACAAGCTCGTCTGCAGCTCCCTACGTCACAGAGGGGCTGGAAGGATTCGTTATTAATAATTAAGCACCCACAGAGTATCTGCAGAGGAGAGTTGCAACACCCCACGGGACCTGCGGCATCCCAGGAGTGCATGATGAAGAACGTCCTGGAGGATGCCGGTGCTGAGCACACGGCCAGTGAGCCGTGCCGGGGGGGGGGTATGGGGAGAGCTGCTTGGGGCCAGGATGCCCTGGGGACAAGGATGCAGGGCTGGGATGCGGAGAGGCTTTTCCTGGGTGGCAGGGGCACGGCCAAGTCCTGGGATGGTTAGGAGAGGGGTTTGCCACGCTGGCATCTGACCCCGTGGGGAACGTGCCCCAGGTGGCAGAGCAGGCTCTCGGGCCAGATGCAGTCTCCTCCATCCCGCTGCGTTTCTTGTCCCATTTCCCGAGAGGAAATTGCATCTCCTCAAGGAGATGCAGCAAACCCCCTCCTTCCCCACAGAGGGTCTGGCTGTGCCAGCCCTGTGAGCCGCCTCCACCTCTTGCCGGCAGCTCCCCAAAAAGAGCTATTGCGTATCTCCGTAAAGAGGGCACTTAGGATAGGTTCATCTCCCCCAGAACCTCCTGACTGCACTCTACAAGCACTAATTAATTAAGCTGTATACCTGGAGCTGCGGTGGGATCTGTGTCTGTCTGCTACAGCAGAGAAACCTGGATGGGGTTATAGCAGAAAGGGTTTGACCGCAGAGTAAATCACTGCCAGAGCCCAGAACAGACTCCGGGCTCCTGCAGCTCAGTTGCAACATATCGGGGTACTCCCAAATGGGGAAATCAAAACCTCGCCTGGCAACAAGAAATTACAGCAGGTAACAAGAAAGAAAAAAATGAGCCAAAATGGATTTCTGGAGAGCAGATGGCTAAAGGTGTAAAAACAAAAAACAACAAGAAGAAAACCTTCCCCCCAAAAACAAACAACAGATAGTTGGTAGCAAATGTTACACTGACAATAAAAATGAAGCCTCCAGGGGTAATTTGGGGAATTACAGATCAGTAAATTGCACATCTGTGTGCACCAAATTGATTGGAATGATAATTAAAAACAGAACATCTCATAATACAGCCCAGTGTGCATGTCTCAGAGGAAAACCATGTCTCACTAATCTCCCAGATTTCCTTGAACGTATCAGCCCAGCGGCGGATGCAGAACAACGAAGTGGCTATTTATTTAGAGCTCCTCCAACAAAAGATTGTCCAGACGGCTGCTAAAAAAGCTAATTAGCCAAGGTGCAAAAGGCACTGTCTTTTCCTGCATAGGAAACCAGCAAGGAGTCCCAAAGCAGAGGACAAATAGTTGGGGTTTATAGCAACAAAAGATTAGCAGCGGTGAAGTTAGGATGTGTGCTAGGCTTTCTGCTGTGCAAGGGTGTTATTAATGGCCTGGATGGAGGAGCAGAGGCAGGAGATAGGAGCAAGCGCAAACTTCTCTTCAGGTGATTCATGAGCACAGGAGACAGCAAGGACCTTCAGAGGGTCCTGAAGGTACTGTATGGTGACAAACGGTATCGATGCTGATAAATGCAAAGAAATGCACTTTGCAGCATAAAACTTGCAGGTTTTGTAAACCTGGGAGGGTTTCTGTACCATCCCTAGAGGAGGCTGGGGCTGCCCTGGGAACACCTTGGTCCACGGTCCCTGCTGAAGGTGCAGCAGCAGCCGGAGAAACCTCGACGCAGCTGAGACGGGTCGGGCGACACACGGCAAGTAACGTGGGGATGGGCATGAGGCTGCAGGGAGAGCACGGCATGGTTGCTGGGGGGACCACCGAGAGGAGAGGGGAGCCTGAGGGATGGGGACCCCAACTGTCAGGGAGGGGAGGGGTGAGGCAGGCTTACAAAATAGCAGGTGGCAGACAGAAGACGGGAAAACCCAGTTTTCCCTGTTGCCTAGCAGGAGAGCAGGAGGCTGGTCAGTGAAACGCAGGAACAAGGCAGGAAAATGCCACTTCACTCATTGTGAGATTAAATGATGGTGTTTTTTTCCCCAGGAAATAGCTGTTTGAGACCAGAAACTCAGTGAGATTCAGCGCTGGATTAGATATATGCATAGATATCAACGAAACCCAGAGCATCACTATTACCGATGACATTTTGTGACAGGGATAGGAAGCCTTGGGCCTGAGGCTCTGGCTACCCCATCTTTTCCAGACCCCCGGGGGAGCCGGATCACTCATGCCCGCTCTGCCAGCCTCGCTCCTTACCCTGCCCCAGCCACTGCTGAGGGGTCTGCATCAACCCAGAGGCAGCGAGAGAGCTCCCGCCCATCCAGACCTTGCTAGCAAGCGTTAATATTGCTCTGCTGAATGGGATGACGAACGTCCAATGGGAGGGGGCACAAGGAAAGCTCTCGGGAACAGAAACTCTCATCTTTGACGGTCTTGAGGCTTCTCAGCACAGAGCATCCCATAGCAGGGGAACTGCCCCAAATCTGGCCTGCATCACCCCATCCTCACTATCCCACAACCGTCCTGGTCCGAGTGACATCTGTGTAGCCATCAGCGCTCCTGGCAGCACCAGCCGTGCCGAGCCCCGGGGGAACACCACGCCGGGAATATCCTCCATCTGCGCTGGGAAGAAACCTCCCTGCGTGAGAAGGCAGAGCAGCTGGCTTCAGCCCTCGCGCCCACCGAAAAGGCTGGCAGCTTTACAAAACGGGACAAAACCTTCGAGCGGAGACAGAATAGGAAGCGGAAAGCTTTAAGGAAATGCCGAGCCGGAGGCTCCCGGGGCTGCTCCAGCCCCAGCCAGTTCACACGCAGCCCTGGCATCCCGGCCCCTCGGCTGTGCCGGCTGCTCCCCAGCCAGCCCCTGCACATCCCAGCCCCGACCTGCCACTCTCCTGGTTTTTCTCTCCCTCCAAGCCCCCCAAGAGGTGGGTCTGCTTGTGGACATGGGGGTTTTTTTGATGCCAACAAACAGAGCCTGTGTTAAGCAAGTGAACCCCGCAGTTGCCCCGCTGGGGGTGAAACCCAGGCTCGGAGAAGGGCTTGCAGGGGTGAGAGGCGAGTGCATCAGCCCTTGGCACCTTGCCCCTTCACCCTCTCCTTGGGAAAGGCCAAAAGGCTCCTGGCATTTCTTTTTGGCTCCTACCAACTGCAAAATTATTTCCCATTGCAGCAAGCAGATTTGACTTTCCTCTTCCCCACAAGCCTCGTGACACCAGCCTCACAGCTCACCTTGCCCAACGCAGTACAGGACCCAGGTTATTACGCTGGGAATATACTCCTCCAGCCTTCCCATGCTCCTTTCACATTCATTTTTAATCACAGGAAGAAAGAGTCCACTTGTGCCCCAGGAACGTGGCCCTTACACGTTTGGCTCTGTATCTTTTAAGAGAGAAGAAACTCTTCCCCTCCACTCCCTTCCCAACTACTCTCTCCCAGATTCATCATCATTAGCAACTATAAACGTCAGAGCTGCAGCCATTAGGCTGCTATTCCTAGATAAATAATGCTTTTCATATTTAATTTACAAGTGGTTGCAGAGCCTCTTTGGGGTGCACGGGGTTAATTAAGAGCTGAATTAGATGGAAATGCTTCTCCCTGAGGAAACTCAATTAAACTGTTCTGGCAAAAAAACAAGGATGGTCAGGATTTCTCCCCAAACAGCAATGCTGTGCCAGCCACCCCGACCGCTGTGTCCCCTCTGCCTGGGGAAAGAGCCTCTTCTCCCACCTAACGCCACGCACGTGTGCCCCAACGCTGCCGATGGGCACGGCTGGCTGCCCCCGACCCCTGTGGGAAAGGGAATGGGGCACCGAAGCAGTGGAGGAAAATAACAGGCAGTGATGAGAGTCAGGACTAAGAAGCACCCAGCACCTGCGTGGGACATGCACTGTAACAGCTCCTCCTTTTCAGTTTGAATATTGAGAGTCCCTGGGTTTTGGTCAGATATGCCAGTGATGATGTTCACCGTTAATCCTTCCTCCTGCTGCACAAGTTGCCAAACGCTTCTCAGGAAAGCGATCTCCAAAACAGGAGGTGTACCAAGACCTTGCTATGCAAGTGAAGGAAGCTCCTGGCCTCCTCCTCCCAGACATCTGCTCGCCAAAGCAACTCATGCTGCAAATCGCAAACTGCCACGGGCCCCGTGTGAGCTATACATCCTTCCTGTGGTGGTATATGGGCAGCAGCTCCTTTCCTTCCCAAGGAAAAAGAGCTATGGACAGAGCAGCATTGCTGGAAGAAACAAAACAAAACAAAAAATTCAAAAACCCCTCCAGAGAAGGAAGTGAGATCTTTTGAGATGACAGGAAAGTTTCTTTACATGGACTTTTTGCTCTCATCCCAGCCAAATGAGGAAGGCAGCGCATCAGGGAGTGCATATCTGGCTCGCTAGATGGGATGAAAATGCTAAAATTCAAGCGCTTGATGTCCATACGCAACACCTTGTGAAGACCTGTCAGTCCAAGGAAGCATTTGGCAGCCCCGATCGAGAGCTTTTCAAACTCATACTCATTTAAACCTACTTCTACTCTTCTGCACGTGTCCTTTCAACAAATCCAAGAGGCAAATGGTCTGGTGGCCCTCCATGCCACCCCACCTTGAGTGGCTTCAGCTTCGAGGAGGTGGAGGACTGGTACCAGGATTTTCCCTTAGCAGCAGGTGCTTGATCTTAGGGACCTGCACGTCCTGCAGCTCCTTCCCTGGGTCCATCCCTGCACGATGCTGGCTGGAGACCCACCTGAAAGTGATTCAGCTGTTCTTTTGACAATCACAGCACAAGGAAGATGAACATCATGTCATCCTTTTTAATATCAGCCTCAGAGTTTGATGTGATTACCTGCTGTGTTCACTTGGCACTTGAACATTCAGACCTATCAATTTAGTCTTAATTGTGCCCTTAATTTGATCATTGTGTTGTTCCACCCCTAACTGCCTTAGGGGAATCTGGTAGTAAATTTGCCCTGCAACTTGCTCGACTTAAGCGTACATTTGCTTGGTTGGCCTTTGTATAAGATTTGTGAGGCAGAGCACAGAAATCAGTTTATTCTGTCGACTGGCGGCATGGATAATGAACTTGGGGGGCAGAAGTCCCTTTGCTAACACGCTCTGCTACCAAATCAGAGCTCCTGTACCCCACAAAACCCACCCCATCCTTCCCCTGGCCATGGAGGGGCTCAGGCAGAGATGCAGGCAGGGTTTCCTCAACTGAGGGAGTGCATGTATTTCAGTTCAGATGTGGTTACTTCCTCCAAAAGCATTTCCAAGTGTGGCTGGACAGGGAGGAAGAGAGCCAGGTATTTGCTGCACCTCTACCAATGCATTTTCCCCCCTTGGTCTTTCGACTTGTCTGTTGCTTAGCTGCATGCAGTCCCTTATAGTATCTCTCAATGTCCGACATGCCCTGTCTAACTGGGAGGATGACAAAGGAGAAAATCAGGCTGTAGAAATTCTTTCGGCCCCTTCCTTCAGAGGCTGCAAATCCTCATCTCCTTGAGGCCACGCGGGTGAGGTTACCCACACAAACACGGCCTGCACAGAAGCAGGAGGAGCTGAGAGAAAGTGGGAGCAGAGCAGAAGAAATCCTGGGCATCACATTCCTCATCCCAGGACTTTGCAAAGCCCACAAACACTTCCCCCAGCTTTGCAGCAGAGAAACCAAGTGCCTGCCGGACCAGTCCCGCCTGGGCCTGCCTGTTTAGCCTCTGGCTGCCGGTAAGTGGATGGGCTAACCCAAGTACCCAAAATAAGCCTCCTGCTGACAAAAAGCCTCAGGAACCTGGCAAGGACAGGCTCCCAGTAAGGACGCTGTAGCCGGACTTGCAAGGAGAGCCAAGGATGCCCTGGCATGCCATCTCCCCCATCCCCTGGGGAATTTTTATATTTAATTAGAATAGAGTTAAGGAAAGAAAGACAAGTGCATGTGTAGGAGTAAACTGTCACCCAGGTAGCTGATTTCCTCCATGCAGGAGACAGAAGCAAGGGAACATTTAATCCTGCTGGCTGAGCATGGCCAAATTGAGATCTACAGGGACTTCTCTGTGCAAATGCCGTACGGTGACAAACAGCCTGGCTAACAGGATAAGCTTTATCTGAACAATCAGCCAGTTCAGTGCAGCCTTCCAGGGCCACTGGCACCAGCCAGCCAGGGGTCGCCCGGGGACAACTCCTCCAGCCCAGCAGGAGAGTCAAAAAAGAGCAGCCTGGGATGTTGCTGGATTTGGGCAACTTAGCCAAAAATCCTCGGTGAGCTGCCCCTTTGCTTAGAAACCGCCCTGTTACCCAGCCCCATGGCAAAACCTTTCTGCTTGCCACCCTAGGGCAGGAGGCTGCTGCTGCCCGCTCCCTGCCCACCACCCAGCCGCACGCCTCCGCGGCCCACGTCCCCTCCGGCACAGCAGCCCCTCGCACACCGAACGGGGCCCTGGGCCTCAGCCGCCCGCCGGCATCCCTGCCTGCGACCTGCCTGCCTTCTGAGAGCTCTTGTGAGCGCAGGGATATTAATGATGCCGCCTTTTGATATGCAAACGGAGCGCTCATTACGCCTCTCGCCCCACATCCTCTGAGCTGTTAATTAAAGAGCGTGCAGCAGGCAGAAAATTATCATCATCGCCTGCAAAATAAACCAACAATGCTTGGATGGCTGCACCCCACCTCCCCAAAGCAGGTATAGCAAGCCCTGGCAGCGGCAGGATGGATGGACAGATGGACCCACGCTGCCCAGTGCTCGGGCAGGTGAACTGCGGCCGGACGACGGTGCCTGCGTTGAAACCGGCCAGGTTGAGGGCAGCTGTGGCACATGGGGCAAACGCACGGCTCCCAGGCTGCAAAGGCACCGGTGCCACCTGCCAGCACCACGCTGCTCTTTGCCCAGCCTCTCCCGGGCTCTAGGTGAGCAGGAGAGATCCCTTTCCATCAGCCCAGGGAAGGACGGCTTTCCCCTTCCCCAGCCCCTGCCTGGATGCTCAGCGCTGAAAGCAGAGATGGGAACGGGTTATTTTAGTGCTGACCTTCATGGTGTCTCCGCTTCCCTGGGGAGAGGGAGACCCGGATCCATGGCAGCACTTTGCAGGGAGGGCGGCAGCGGCCGGCTGTCCTTGATGGTGAGCCCTGGAGAGCTGCTGCTGCAGCCCGGAGGCAAGGTTAGCAGGGCTGATGTGCAAAACAAGCCCATGCTTTGGCCTTGATGAAGCTTTTTGGGAAGGGAGGGACAAGCTGAATGGGAGCCAGGGGGGGAAAGATGCTCTGATTGCTCTCAAAAGCAGCACTCCTCTCCCACCACTGCCCTGCCAGGGGAAGGGGCTCTCCCATCCCCATCCTCAAACTGCTGCTTACCCCACTCCGGCATCTCACCTTGCAAACAAGCAGCAGCTTTTTGGGGCTCTGAATCTAATCCTTGCAGAAAGAAGAAGCGCCTGCAGCAATCACCACAGATCAAAGGGAAGGGTGGGAGTTGGAGCCCACAATTTCCTTCTGCTCTGACTAAACGAGGAATCAAATTAACCTGTTAGTGAGCTGAGCAGAGACCTCCCCGACCCACTTTCCATCCTAGGTGGATTTGTGTTTAACCCCAGAGCACACAGCTGTTCCCAGGGGCTGCCTCTCCCCACTTGGTTGGACCAAAAACTCAGCTGTGACTATGTAGTAGAGGACGGTGCTCCTGGAAACTCCAGGTCCCAGCACACGGCTTTCCTCCCTCCTCATCGACCCGGAGAGGGGAGGATAGCAGTTTGCCTCTTGGGTGGGTTTGGGCACATTTTGGGTGTCCCCTGTCCTTCCACAGATTCCCCATGGCTGAGAAGGGGCTGTGTTGAGATGCAGCGCAGCCCTTAGCTAGAAGGACGTATTGGTTTTTTTCCCTGCCGTTTTTTTGGATACAGCCTGCATTTGTCTCTGCTGTTGGGAAACAGGGATTACTGGAGAAATGAGACTCTCCCTCTCACGGTGCTGGTTAGAAATGACAGAAACAGCAGGTGCCCTGTGGACAGTAATGGACTCGCTGTCTCTCTTTGCACCCAACAAGCACTGCCTGATTTGTAACCCTGTGGAAAAGCGAGAGCTTGCAAGCAGGAGGCAGGCTCAGGAGCTGCCTGACACCTCGGAGGGAGGCTGCTCCTTAGCATTTTTTTGCCCATCAAAAGAAAAGTAAACCCTCACTCACAACTAAAGGTGTGCTACATGGGAGCAAACACCACCTCTCCCTGCCCTCCCACGACAGGCTTTAATTGCTGTTTGCCTGAGAAGGTGGTTCAGGCCCCCACCTCTTCCCTCCTTCTCCTCCCTCTTTCCAAGCTGATGGTGTTTGTGTACCCCAGGGAGGAGACCCCTCTGCGGCAGGAGGTTGCTTTCCGCAGCTGGAAGCAGGGATGCAGCTCAGTGCTGCGGGACAGACCCTGACCCCCATGTCTCCCACACCCCCGGTGAGAAGATGCTGGGAGTAGGATGCAAGCAGCCCTTCAGATATTTCTACTGCTCCAGATCAGTGCTGTACCCAGGTGCCATCATCCCTGCGGGGACTTGGAAGGTGCAGACTCCATGGGGTCTGCACAGAGAGATGATTTGTCATGCTCTCCCCTGGGATTTCCTCCTGCCTCCACTGGTGACAGTGCTTCGCCCCCCCCCGGGGTTCAGCGTGGAGCTGGTGGGGGGAGCTGGCACTGGGGGCTGCCAGCTCAGCTCTCTCCAGAGGCAGATGACAGCCGCTGCCTTCCGCGGCCCCGACACCTCAGCTAACCTGGTAGTGACAAACGTGGCAGTGACTCACCCAGGGGTGGAGATGACGGCAGCCTATTTCCCTGGGGCAGCAGTGGGCACGGGATGGTGGTATTCCTTCCTCTCCCACCCCATCCCACCCTCTCGGGAGGCCGAAGATGCAAAAGCAATTTAACCCAAGCAACCTGCTTCTCCACCTCCTCTCCACCCCGCGGCCAGGCTTCTCCCCCACACCTCCAGCCTCCTGGGACCTTGCTGCAATGCTGAGGGTCTGTAACCCCCCACATCAGCGGTTCTGCACGGCTCCGGTGACCACGGGCTGCCTCTGGCCTTCAGCCTCTCTCCCGCTCCTCCCGCAAGTGGTACCATCCATCTCCTCATCTCAGGACTCGCCCTGCCATCCATCACCGACTGCCTGAGCACATTATCCTTCACTTTTCCAGACAGCGGTCGAGGAAGGCAGCTGGGACAAAGCAGTTACTTTGCTGAATCTCAGACACGCTCGCACCTTGGCTCTGCATGACTGTGCTGTGGGGCTGGAGCTTTGCTGATTCAAACTCTCCGAAGACCGACAAGGTCCGCAGAGCTGCCCGGCAGCGTGGGCACCACCTGCGGTCCTTGGGGATGGAAGTTGTGGCAGACGGGACAGCCTGAATACCACCACGCTGGACCACAGGCAGCTAAATCCATCCTTATTGCCATGTCCTGGCCAGCATCCCCAGGGCTGCAGTATGGGTTATAAACTGCCAGGAGGGACCGCGGTGCCCTGTCGTTGCTCGAGGGCAGCGGCGAGGCTGGGAGAGCCCAGCAGCCCAGCACGGGGCCACAGGTGTGTGAGAGAGGATGGGGCTGGTTTTTAGCCAGTGCTTGAATGCTTTCACCTGAGACCATAAATTTTCCGAGGCTGGAGCCTATTCCTTACTCTGGGATTTTTCCCAGATGCCGCTTTTTTTGAGTTTCTCTCCCACTCTTCAACCGTTTTCACTCCTTGAGGCAGGGGCTTTCGCCTGCAGCATCCCTGCAGCCCCAGGGGGACCAGGGCTTGGCCCTGCCTGCACTCCCAGTGCTGCTCCCCAGCAAATCCCGCCCGCAGGACATGGTTTTGCTGTACAGCCCTCCTGCAGAGAGGTCAGCGCTGGGGCTGCCCTCCCGAGCCCCCTGTGCCCACAGCCCCACTCACCAGTCCCTCCTTCCCAGATCCCCCAGAGCAGCTCTAGCCCCGTTGCCCCCCGTGTCGATGGACGCGTGTGCTGGGGGGAGAAGTGGGCAAACACATGCTGTTCTGTCACGAGTACAGTAAAGGGATACTTACAACAGCATTTGCTCTGACTGATCCACCATAAAAATGACAGCAGGGAAATCCCAATACTTCCACTGCTGAGATTTCCACAGTAACACCTCCTGTGCCAGCACCATGGCAGGGTTGTGCCTGTGGGGAAAGAGGTGGCATTGCTATTTCAGAGCCCCTAAGGATCTGACCCACACTGACCCGGTATCACAGACATATTAACTAGGGGAAAAAAAGATTTTGGAAGGCTAAGAAGATTCATAGCTTCTCGTGGTATATTACTTAACGTCAAAAAACCCAATTCTGATAAATACATGGTTTAATGTGAGTTGGTAGTAATAGGTGCTACAAATTTAAATACCTCACCGCACACTCAGTACATAGCTATGCAGAAATAAGAAGCACTTTGGATTAATATGCATTTAGTATAATGCACCAGTGCTTAGTTTGTATTGAATTGCTGCATTCCTGTGTGCATGCTGATATTAAATGTGCATCTACATGTTGACTGCATAGGTATCAGCAGCTATTCAGAGGCCAATGCTGACCTAGAGCTCTAAAGAACCCTAAAGCAATATTTTTGGAGAAGCACCTGATGACCAAAGGACTAAGTGGCCATCCGGCCCTGCAGGCTCCTGTTTGTGGGTCCTGCTGTTTTAGAAGAGCAGGAAAGGATGAACGGTCTTGGCCCTCAGATGATGCTTTTTGGGGTGAGCTGACACTGTCCATCAGTGCAGAAGGCCACCACCTGCTCGCCAGGGTTGAGCGGAGCCAGGAGAGGACCTCTGCCACCCTCGTGGTGCATCCCAAGGGACCGGCTCACCCACGTCCCCTCTGAGCAGCTCCCTGCTGGGGACAGACCTCCCAGCTCCCGCCACCCAGCCAGCGTGTCCTGGCTGCCACTTAGCTCCGAGGAGCCGGTGAGTCACCGGCGTCACGTGAAGAGCAAAGTCCTCTAGAGATGTCACCCGGTCCTCGCTGCCGCTCTGCCCACAGCAGCCTGAGCAGAGGCCATGCCACGTGCATCCGCTGCGGCACGCAGCTCCCTGGCAGCTTGCTGGCGCTTGATTCCCCCAGGATTTTTGTTCAGGCTGATGTGAAAGCTTTCCACTTTCTTTCCAGGGACCATTCTGCACCTTTGGACCTGGGATGACCACGCAGCTTCCCACCCACTTTCACCCCTTTCTCTCTAGCTTCATCCCTCTTCTCCCTCCTCCCCTGAGTATCTGCACCCCGCTACCCTGTCTCCGTCTAGCCAAGCCACACATGAGGCTCTTTTAGTCTCTCCTCACACACAAGCTTTCCAGCCTGTTTTCCTACAAACTGCCCCAGTGTGTTTGAGCCTCTGCTGAACAACCACCCTAGGCTGGATGCGGTGCTCCAGGATACTGGTGGGGCTCTCCAGAGGCACAGATTGCCCATCAATTGCCTCGGCCATGCCAAGGACATGTCCAACCTCAAGTCCTGCTCTCAGTTTCAACCTGCAGTTGTAGGGACCCACCATCTTTCTACCCCTGCTCCAGAGCAAGACATGAAGCATGGCCACCAGGCCAACCAGGAGTTGGCCCTTCTTGTGCCTCACCCTACCCTTCCCCGGCAGGTGGAGGCCCAGTTTCCCCACATAGTTCACAGTCCTGGGAACTGGGCCTGGTGGCACTATCCGAGGAGAAAAAGCCCATAGATGTCACGGCATCCTCCATCCTTGGAGTTTTGCAAGACCTGACTGGATAAAGCCTTGAGCAATCTGGTCTGACCCCATAGCTGACCCTGTTTTGAGCAGGAGGTTGGGCCTGAGACCTCCTGAGGTCCCTCTTCCAGCCTGTTTTCCTGTGACCCTAACCCCCTGCTCCCTCCACACACTTTAGGGGTGGCCCCAGACCTTTCCCAAGCTGCAAGGCACTAAACTCTGCCCAGGCGCAGGTCGGCACCAACATCTTCTTCGAAGGTCTCCTCTCACAGCCAGCGGCAGCCACTCGTGCCAGCCTTCCTCCTCCATGCCTTAGCCATGGGGCGTGCGCAGGGTCTCCCTCCTTCACAGACCCCCCCCAACCTTCCCCCTTACTGCCTCCCTCTTCGAGCCCCTCTCGCCCCACCACCGCCACGCTCCGACCACGGTGAAGATGAGTCGGCGCTCACTCGGCAGAGATGGGAGGCACGCATCCTCTGCCGGGGGAGTTGAATAAAACGAGAAGAAAATGCTCTAAAGCCTTTGCCACTCGTTTATGGCTGACAAATTAGTTTTGCATTAAGTTTTTAATGTGCCTGGCTTGTCGGCTCTGCTCGGAGGGCAGCTGGAGCAGGCTGCGCAGGGCAGGAGAGGGTGGCGGGGCAGCAGGGAGAGGTGGCATTGCTCCAGAGCAGACGGCAACTGTGCATGTTGGATGCAAACCCACTGTCGGGCAGCTCAGGCTGCCCCAGCTTGGGGGGAAGGCAACGAGCCTTCTCGCCTGCCGCCCCCAAGGCTTCAGGGGTCTCCTGCCTACAAGGAGAAGGAAGAGTGGATGCATTTCCAGCGGGCACCAGGCAATCCACGCGCTCTCCTGCAGTACTGGCATCTCCAGCCAGGTCCAGCCAGATGCCTGGTCTTGTCCTTTCCCTTGGGAGCCAAAGCCACGATCCTTCACAGAGCGAGGCGGCTTCCCAGTTCCACCTCTTCATCTGGCAAAGGTGGTGGCTGCAGTTCATCGCCAGTGAGTGCCTGAAATCCCTCCTAGAACTCCTCTGCCTCCTCAAAGGCTACAGGACGTCAGCAGAAACCCTGACTCTGCAGGCACCATGGTGGTCTCCGATTCCATCCCCAGGAGGTCGCAGGAGGGGTCTACGGGTCCCGGAGCAGCATGTGGCCAGGTGAAAGCCATAGTGAAATGAGATGGCATCCAGTGTACTCCTTGGGAAAGGGCAGGTTCATCAAACCCAAAATATTCCCCTTCGGCTCCCACCAAATTGCTACCAGTTCTGGCCAGCTGTATTGTGAACAGGGTGGATTGTAGATGGGGCACAGCTAGCTCGGAGGAGGCTGTTTGTTTAAACTACAGCAGACCCAGACTTGCCATAGTTTACACCGGGGACTACATCCAGGCCTTTCATCTACCCATACTCAGGGGTCTGAGGTGTCTTCTTGCTTGGAAGGCTTAGCAGGGCAAGAGTTTTCAAAGGGAAGTGAAGGCGAAAAGCAGCATCCCTGGCTGGGGGCAAAGAGCAGCTTTTGTGGAAGTCACGCAAAAAGAGAAATCAATACAGCTCTAAAACAGGCACGACAAAAGGACAAGTGGAAAAAGCAAGTGGCCCACCAAAGTCAAACCAGAAGGTGCAAGCAAGGAGCTTGACAGATGCCTGGGACAGCAGGAGAAGCCACCGAGGAAGAACAAGGATAGGGTCAGAGCCTGAAACATGTGGGGCTACAAAAGGGCTCAAGACATAAAACTTCCAGTATCGAGTCCCCATGGTGTCCTGATGCAGAGTTCAAGCCCCTTCTCTCTGCAGACGGTCTCCTGCAGCCTGTCTGGGGAGCCAGCAAGGCCCCCAGTACCCCAGCTGGCCTCTCGCACTGATGCCTTCTCCTCCACCCGTGACCCTGTCTTCTTTCCAGCTCCACTACATGACACCTAACCATGCTCCTCAGGGAAGGATCAGGCCCTGAGACAGTCCTGAGACATGCTGCTGCGTGCAGTGAGAACAGCGCACAAACACAAATCTATACCGCTATTCACCTTTGCAGCCCATGAACCTTTTCTGGGGCCATCTGGCAGAGGAGCCAGGCAGCGCCTGTGCAGAGCCCAGCAGTCCTGGCCCAGAGACCCTGCCTGCTCGCTGCCGAGAGGCTCCAGGGCATCTTCTTGCCCCTCTCTGGGGAGACCAGTCAGCAACCCTGCCCCAGCCAGCGTCCTTGCCTGCTCCTGTCCCCGTGCTGGGTCAGCAGCCTGGGGATCAGCTCCAGCATTATGCCTGGAGGAGAAGCAGCGCTGACATGCAGGCTCAGCAGAAGAGGTGCCCCATGGGGACAAGAGTTGCTCCCCTGTCCCCCCTGCAGCACAGCAGCCAGCGCTGGAGGCTAAAAAGCTGCAGCCAAGAGCATGGGTAAGCCTTGAGCAGGGCCAGGGGGAGCAGGAGGCAGCAGGAGGTCTCAGGGTGCTGGCTGACCTTGGAAGGCACCTGCTGAATCTGTATCATAGAGCTAATCTGGGATTTTGATGCTCGGATACTGACAGCAGTAGCCACAGTTACCCAAGCAAGAAGCCGGCAGCAAACACCCCAGTGCACCCCAGCCGGCATGCCTTGGTCCCGTGCCATGGTGCTGTGGGCTCTTTGGCTGCATGGTCCCCACCCCCAGCTCTCACCTGGCCCCCACGGGACCATCCAGGAATCCCTATTGGCATCTCGGCCAAAGCGCTGCCCCCCTCACCCTCCTCCCCAAGCCGGCTTGTGAGGGAAGCCCACGGATAATGAGCAACCCGCACGCCCGGGAACGGAGGGAGCCACAACGCCGGAGTGGCATCACCAGGGTGGGAGATGCCCCCGGGTTTGCAGGAGGGGACCCCGACTCCTGGGACCCCCGAGCATGCTGCCTGCAGCCTGCTTAGCCCCGCTGCCTGTACTCGCAGGCAGGGCCGCCATGGCTAGGCTGGCCCCAGCTCCCTGAAAGGGCTCATTGTCGGCAGCGGCGGAGGCAGGGACACAGGCGGCATTGAGGGCAGCGGGTGCCCCGCGCTCCCGGCCGTCGGCGGAGGCTGGCTTGCCCCGTGCCCAGCCGCTGGCAGCCCCAACCTCCCGGGCCCCGTGAAAAGGCCGGTTTGTAATGCCGCCCGCAGCCGGGAGCTGCAGGAGGACGAGGCACCTGGCACGCGCTTCTGGAGCTCCCAAACCAGAGCAGCCCCTGCACTTACTTTCTAACCCCCTTCTCCGCCAGCCTCACCACCCCAGCACAGCATCATGTCTCTTCGGGTTCCCCAGACCTGCCTTCCTCAGGTCCCCAGCCCCTCGGGACGATGCCGCAGCTCTGCTCGGCGCAGCCGCCGCCACCCCAACGCTCCTCAGAGGGGCTGCTGGACGCTCCCCCTGCTCGCTGCTCCCCACCTCGGCGGGACGGAGCCGAGCGGGACCCAGCCTGGCTGAGGAAGGAGCGCTGGCAGGACTCCAGGTCCGCCTGGCCCTCAGCCGCTCCTGCAGCCACCCGGTAAACACACGTTAAGCTCCGGCAGCCGCCAGTAAACAGGCAAAACAGAGGAAGGAAGGACGCCTGCCCCGGGGAAGCTGGCCCCAAGACATCCGCCGAGAGCAGCCGGCACCTGCAAGGGACAGCAGCGTGCTCGAGGGAAAACCTCCCGGCCCGCAGCACCCAAGAGGTGCGTAAAAGGAAAAATTACTTCCGTGGTGACCTGGAGGAGACAGGGTGTCCTTGGGGATGGACGGGGACCCATCTGTCCTTAGAGAGGCAGACAGACACTCGGGGCGCTTTCTGGGCTCGCCATGCGAGTGGCACCAACTCACGTGCATCCTAGGTGCGTGCGGGCTCCCACGGAGGCTTTGTGAACTTCAGGCAGTTTAGGATGAAACGAGAGATTCCACTGATGCCTCCAGCTTCCCCAGGGACTTAATGAGGGCTAATTCAAGGCTCCACAGAAGCACAACACCCACATCAAAAGGGCTAGGGAGGTGGAGCGGGCGCCGTGCGTGCCGGTGGTGTGGGTCATGCCTGACTCTCCGGCAGAGGCACGGCTCCGGGATGCTAGGAGCACCCAGCCCTTGCCCCGGGACCTCTGCCACAGCCCTTGCCTCTTTGGGTGAGGGCTGGGGGCACAGGGGGTCCCGTTGCCTCCTGCCGCCACATGGCCAGGCAGGCAGCCCCTTCCCATGTGAACACCCCGCTCCTTCACGCCCCTTTGGCAGCCGTGCCCCTCACCACGTGCGAGCCCCCGAGTTAGGGCAGAGGCGCAACTATCTCAGAAGTACAGCCCTCCAGCCAGACTTTTCTCTAGTCTCAAGCCCTGCAAACAGGACCCAGCAGCCTCCCCACCTTCCCTGGGGACTGGCCGGTCCCTCCCAAGGTGCCTCTGCTGTGAGGGGATCCCTGTCAGATGTGGTGGCCACGGACATACCAACCTCAAAATAGCTTAAAAAACCCCAAAGCATTGCAAGTAACAATAAGAACAACCAGCACCACACAAACTTTAACACCTTGCATCCTTCTTTTTCCAAAATGGGAAACTAATCTGACTCCAAACCCCAGGGTACTGGGACAGACCTGCTCCAAGGTCCAGCAGAGCCTGCTCCTCTATGCCCAGCATTTGGGCAGTTAGCAGGGGGTTGGCATCCAGGCCTAGCAGGTGGCAGACTCTTCCCCTTCATAGCCCTTGCAGAGGCTTTTAATGGAAATATTAAGACTGGTATGAATGCTGGACAAATGCAAGCTCATGTGTGTATGCACCAGGGGGGGGACAGCAGAACAAGGGCTAAAAGAAGGGCTGTATTCATAACCAAGGATGCTTTTCCTTGGTCAAGCCGAGCACCACCAAGCCCAGGTCTGATAAGCCCCAGCACAGATGCCACATTAGCAGAAGACACCAGAGTGCTATTACTTTCTGTTAACCTAGCAGGAACATAGTTGCAAAAGACAACTCTGAACAGACAGACAAAATCAGTCCAAAAAACTAGTTCATTGGTGCCCAGCAAGAGGAATGCAGAAATCACAGGGAGGACCCAGAGACCAGAATCCCCTGTCCTCTGGGTCACAGACAACCTGAAGATCCCTTGGGGACACGCATCTTGGTGTTTCTACATGGGAGAGCATGAATGGGTAAAACCAACTTGCTTCGAGATTTTGTACAGTAAAGTCACCTTCCCCTTCTATGAGAGCCTGCTCTCTTACACCATGATTAAATGACCCCCTTCAGCCACTTACAGAAGTTTTCAAGACACGCAAGTGTGTGAACACAGAGCACCTTACCCTGGCACGGCATGGCACGGAGGTGGCACACAGGGCTGGCTCTGACGGCCCTGTCATTCGTTATGGGATCAAAGCAACCAACGTACCTGATGCCACCAAGCAGCCCTGAGAAACAGTTTCCTGAGGGTTTTTCTACTTATCTGAGCCAGCTGGGGAGGCTGGGACCAGGAGGGAGGCAGCGGCACAGGACTGGTTGGGGTGGGGTGGAGGGTTGTCCCAAAGACAAACTGCTCTTCAACCAGATTTTTAATCTCTGGTTTTCACTGACACCTTCACAACCCCCCCCTTTTTCACTCCAGTGCAACATGGAGTCTCTTCGTAAATGCCCACCCAAATCCCCTGTAAATTCACAGTATGTGAATGATTTTTATTAAAAATAACAGAATCAGCGTTAAAGATACTACTGTATTTTGAACTCCCAAGAAAATGGGACTATGAAAGATAAAGCCCACGTAAAAGTGTTGACCCGGATACAGTGTGATTTATAGGGCATGTTTAACACCATGGAGCCTGATGTACACTTTTAGAGAAGAGAACAAAAAATACAATGATATGTGAAAGTCCAATAAGGCTTTTGATACTGGCTTTGGGTCTCCATCAGCAGGTGATTTTCCTGTTGACCTGACTTCAAGGGAGATGGAAACAGGTCTGGCAGGGGTGACCGGGGCTGGGAGCTGAGCAGGGAGGCTGGGAGAGAACTGCACTGCATCCCATTTACACTGTTTACTGTGCTAGGAGTAATGCAGACCCCAGGAGCTCGTAAGGTTTGACCTTTTCTTGGGAGGTTTCTCGGGACTAAGATGGGATGCTAAGAGGGCCATCAGCCCAGGCCGGTGACAAGGCCGTGGGGATCACGGTGGGCTAAGTAGGTGTGCCGAGCCAAGGTAGGATCCTTAGGTGAGATGAGTTAGCACGGCCGCTCCTACCGCCAGTCCCACGATGCTCTCTGCGCTTGTGGGATCCCTGTTTCCAAACAGACATCAGGCAGGCTGGAGAGACCGGCAAGAATGATGAAGAGCCCAGAAACCCCCGCTTCATCGTGAGAGATAAAGAAGTTTAGTCTATTTAACTTCTCAGAGAGAAGGTTAAGAGGTGCCTTGATCATGATCTATTAATACCTACACAGGAGAAATAGTTCAGATAGCAGATAGCTCTTTAATCTAATAGGCAAAGGCATAATGCAACCCGGTGGCTGAAAGCCAAAACTCGACGCCTGCAGACTAGAAATAAGGGGCACGTTCCACCGTCAGGCACATCAAGCTCTGGAACGACTCACCCACAGCAGTGGTGGCATCTCTCCTGGGAGGGAGGTGTGCCCGTGCCCCGCCGGCGGCTCTGATGCAGGAATTATTGGGTACGAGGCGGTAGCCTGTCACCCACAGGGGCAAGGCTGAACAGTCACAACGACTGTTTGGCCCTTAAAATCTGGGATTTTACAAATGGATAGTTGATCGTGTTTATTTTTATATAGAGGAGGAGAATCTCCCTTCCCCGCCCCAGCAATTTAAAACCGATCTGTAGCCAGGATGCTGTAAGTATATCGAAGTAACAACATAGCATGGAGAGAGTTACTCTTGTCCTCATTCATTTCCTTTGCCTTATGTGTTATACCGACTTGTCGTGGCTCTTTGGAAGGAAAACCAAAAAGAAAGGGGGAGTGAAGGGCCGGGGTAAATAAACACATCCTTGGCTACATTACCAGCCCTGCACACACAGCGTTTGTAAGCTCCTCAAGAGGAGGGATTATAGCATGAGCTGTTTATCACTGCTTCTGAACGACACAAGGACGGCAAGCCTAAAGTCTTTTATTAAAGCTTCTACGTGAAGGCCAATGAGAAAGGACGCTTTCTGAAAGTCAAGTGTCCCCCAAATATTCCAGACTCTGTCCCTTAGCATCAAAGTATCAAAAAAAATCACTCTGTGAGAAATCTCGGCCGGCGCTCCTACAGGGCTTAGGAACGATTTTGGTAACCCCGCCAGCTCCGTGCACCGTCGGGCTCCGGCAGACTTTAGAAACTCCCCGCAGGGAAGCCTTGCGCCCCACAACCCTGCAAAGGGACCCAGGGGTAGGGGAGAGACGGCGGCAGCCCCCGCTTCGGCACAGCCCTCCCGCTGCTCCCATCCTGCTGCAATGCCCCTACCATAGCCAAGCTGCCGCCGCCGAGCGAAACAGCAGCTCTTTCTCTGCGACATACCTCGCGATCCTCTGAGCATGCTTGGCCCACGGGGCAGCCGCAAAGTTTTTATCATCTCGGCCCTGCGTGGCGTTTCCTTGCAGCACGGAAAGTGTCTCGGCCAGGCGGGGAGGGGGATCTCCATCGCTGCCGGGAGCCAGCCGGAGTGGCACACCAGCACTGCAGCCCGGGGAGAGCCTCCTCTCCTCCGGCAGAAAAACCGTAGCGTGCAGGTGGGTTTACAAAGGCTACGGGACGATCTGACGCAGGCTCTCAATATGCCGTGCTTAAGCACGCAAATAGTATTTTCTATTAGCCTGCCTTTAAATTTATGTGCCTGAATACATCGCTCTTTATGTTAATGGCATTTCGCAAGGGGGGATGTAACATGGCCAGATTACTGTGAGAATCGTAACTTTGCTCCCGACTGCATTTTGAGTGATTAGAACAGTAACCTTCATATCACCTTAACAGCCACATTGGTATTTTATTACATATATTCCCAAGCAGATTATGTTGTTAAGGCAGATTTTTTGAACCATAACTCAAGAGGAGAAAATAACAAAGCCTTCGCAGAAATCTGTTGCTGGAGAGCATGGCAATTGGATGCTTTCAAACTGCATTTGGGCGCAGATGAACATTTTAAAAGGTGAGCTTTTTTGACTCTCCCAGTCACCAGCAGCCTCTCCGCTCTCCCGCCTAGAGCCATGCTGGGGATAAACGATGTCTTTTAAACAGAGGCAAATTTTCTTGATGAGGGGTGAGGTACAGCCCCAGCAGTCCTTCCCTCTGAAAGGCAAACTGACCAAAACCACACCCCGTGGAGCCTAATTAATATTTTAATACTCACCGGTCAGAGATACAGAGCTATAACATGTAAACTTTCAAACCAACAGCATCTCTCTAGGGCATGCTTAAAATACCAGGGAGCATCAAAAACTGTGATCATGCCCAGCTGAAATGATCCAAAGCATCTGTTTGTCACTCAACCCTGCTTTTCTTCCTTATTTTTTGCATCGCTCTCTCAAATTGCTTTCCTTCCTACGAGACTGCCTCTACAGCCACGTTACCTTGACTGCCCCAGGTTCAAATCACCATTTGAAGCCCAGGTGTTGCGTAGACACCCAAGGCGCGTCGCTGGTGTTTTGAAGTTCTGCAGGCACCCGTGCCAGTCCTGCAGGCGGTGGGGGACTGCCCCCAGCACCAGGAGGTACGTGCCCAAGTAGCTCCGGGATCGCTCCAAGTTGTGGGGCACCCTGGATTTTTGCAGATGGACTTTGGAGGTGTCTCAGTGGCCAGACTGCTTCTGGGCTGGTGTCTAAGAGAGGAGCAAATCCTTACTCTTTGGAAAGACTGGGAAGCATGCAGGTGCCCGTCTGCTCTTGTATTCTTACCGTGAGCCCCTTGATTTCCTCCTGGCAGTGGTCCCTGGCCTGGTTTATGCCCCGCTTGGCCAAACTGCTTGAAATCCTGCCATTCCTCCACTTCTAGCGCCTTGGCCCCCAGTGAGAGAGGAGCGCAGCCGTGGCCGCAGTCCAGCTGGACGCCCACCCCCAGCTCTTCCCCACCGCTCGCTGGAGGTGCTGAGCAAGTGCAAGCGTACATCAGGTGCCCATCACGGGTACCCGGAGCTGCCAAAGGCCCGTGTGCCGCGTGGGGATGGCACTCAGGGCTATTGCGGAGGTACTACGGGTCCGTAGGTACGAGGTCGGCTATGCCGCGGCAGATGAATCAGCAGCTTGTGTCCGTGGAAGGGGACGGCCTGAGCCGGCGCATCACCTGAGCAACACCAGTGATGGAAACCCCAGGGCCACCGGCACGTTTCCAGCAGCAGCTGGTGGTACGGCTCTTCACCAGCTCCGGGAAGAGTCAGGACAGGCAGGAGCCTCAGTCCTTCGCAAGGTGTAGGAAAACAGGCACGAGAGAGTGGCTTCAGGGCTTTCTCACTCAAAACAGGGATACACCAATGCAACAGCACCATATAACGAATGCTACGATGGGGAGCTGTTGCTATGGTGAGGGAAATAATATTTAAGTACCAACTGTTTATAAATATAAAATCCCTACAAAGTTTTCTAAAATTAGATAAAGGGGGCTAGGGCTGTCAGGATATTGTAAAAGACTTGAGAAATACCGGTATTTTGGGGCACACAAGAGCTGGGTACGCCTAAAACAGCAATTGCAAGTCCAAAATGCTAAACATCAGAAGTGAAGACTCTGCTGTTGTGCTTCCTGAGATTTAAAGGCAACCTCATAGCCCTGAACTCACTGTCGCAGCCTGGCAGGCCTCTGAGAGCGGAGGCAAGACCAGCGTTCCCAGGGATTTATTTTTCTCACTACCCAATTGCAGTGCAGGGACCTGGGCTCTGCTGTTTCTCGTAGCCCACTCGCTGTCGAGCGAAGCTGTTCCGAGATGCTGATGAACGTGCCGGTACCACGATCCCCACAGTTACACTTTGCGAATCCTAGAGTCAGAAGTGAAGATTTGGGAATCCCCGAGCTGGGGAGGCAGCTTCTTGCAGAGCTCGGGGGGTTGTCAGGAGCTGGGTGTTGCTCACATGAATGTAAGAAGAAAGCTGCTGTGATTTCTTATAATGCCCAGGCAGCAACGAACATGCACAAAATAAAACAGGGATATAAGAAATGAATATCCATTGTAGCGTCTCCGGAATCATAAGCTGGCTCTTGTTGGCAGCTGCCATTTCAGCGGAGGTGCAGTTAAAGTGCTGAAAACGCAGCTTAGTTGGCAAGCGCCTGACAAAAGGGAAACGCTCAAAGTTGCCAAAAGTAAATGTCCGGCCCGTTTCGAGGGGTCGAACAGGAGCAGAAACTGGGAGGAACGTGACCATCAGACCGCAGCCGCCTCAACAGCCCCGTCACTCTCCCGTGTTCCCTTTCCTCTGCCCCACAGCACCTTCCCAAGCGGTCAGGATGGCACCCTCCCGCCTCACCTCATCAGTATTGTGGCACTGCTACCGCCGGGGACGGTTTTGGTCCCTGCCTGTGGCAGGGCAGGGAGGATTCCTGGCGGTGGAGAACTAGTCCCCATGACAATATTTTTGTCGATGAGCAAAGGCCACGGGAAAACGAGTGAAGAATAAAAAAAGCACGCTGCTACCAAACCCGGCCGGGGCCCAGAGGGAGGCTGCTTGCGCCCCAGCACTGGGCACGCTCTGCCCCGCGCCCAGCCCTCGTCTGAGGGTCCCCGGCCATCCCCGCGTGTCCAGCGTGGGGGGGTGGGGGGGGTGGACGACGGGACACGGAGGAGGGATGGACACACGCACACACACACGTCTCCCGGGTGGGGACCCCCACCGGGGCCTCCCCCGCGATAGCAGCGGCTCTACCCTCTCCCTCCGGGCCGCCTTGGGGAGGGGAAAAAAAAGAAAAAAAAAAAAAGAAATAAAAAAAAAAGGAAGTGGAGAGTTTCCTTCTCGGCTGGGGCTCTGCCTGTGCGGGGAGGTCGGGAGGAGGGAGGGGAAAGCGGGAGCAGCCCCCTCCCCTCCTCCCTCCCGTCCTCCCTCCCTCCCTCCGCCGCC